>NC_068357.1:27210408-27507908 GCF_020536995.1 Dreissena polymorpha
TCTTACAAGTGTATTTTGCACACAACACAAGCTGACCTGCTTTACCATGTGATCTTATAGGTGCATTCTGCACACAACACGAGCTGACCTGCTTTACCATGTGATCTTACAAGTGCATTCTGCACACAACACAAGCTGACCTGCTTTACCATGTGATCTTACACGTGCATTCTGCACACAATACAAGCTTACCTGCTTTACCATGTGATCTTACAGGTTCATTCTGCACACAACACAAGCTGACCTGCTTTACCATGTGATCTTACACGTGCATTCTGCACACAATACAAGCTGACCTGCTTTACCATGTGATCTAACAGGGTCATTCTGCACACAACACAAGCTGACCTGCTTTACCATGTGGTCTTAAAAATACATTCTGCACACAACTCAATCTGACCTGCTTTACCATGTTATCTTACAGGTGCATTCTGCACACAACTCAATCTGACCTGCTTTACCATGTGATCTTACAGGTTCATTCTGTACACAACATGAGCTGACCTGCTTTTCCATGTGATCTTACAAGTGTAATCTGCACACAACACACGCTGGCCAGCTTTACCACGTGATCTTACACGTGCGTTCTGCACACAATACAAGCTGACCTGCTTCACCGTGTGGTCTTAAAATTGAATTCTGCACACAACACAAGCTGACCTGCTTTACCATGTGGTCTTAAAATTGCATTCTGCACACAACACAAGCTGACCTGATTTACCACGTGATCTAACACGTGCATTATGCACACAACACAAGCTGACCTGCTTTACCATGTGGTTTTAAAAGTTCATTCTGAACACAACACAAGCTTACCTGCTTTACCATTTGATCTTTTAAGTGTATTCTGCACACCACACAAGCTGACCTGCTTTATCACGTGATCTTACAAGTGCATTCTGAACACCACACAAGCTTACCTGCTTTACCGTGTGATTTTACAAGAGCACTCTGCACACAACACAAGCAGACCTGCTTTACCACGTGATCTAGCAAGTGCATTCTCCACACAGCACAAGCTGACCTGCTTTACCATGTGATCTTACAAGTGTATTCTCCACACATCACAAGCTGACCTGCTTTACCATGTGATCTTACAGGTGCATTCTGCACACAACACAAGCTGACCGGCTTTACCATGTATTCTTACAAGTGCATTTTCCTCACAACACAAGCTGACCTGCTTTACCATGTGATCTTACAAGTGAATTCTGCACACAACACAAGCTGGCCTGCTTAACCATGTCATCTTACAAGTGCATTCTGCACACAACACAAGCTGACTTGCTTTACCATGTGATCTTACAAGTGCATTCTGCTCACAACACAAGCTGACCTGCTTTACCACGTGATCTTAAAAGTGCATTCTGCACACAACTCAAGCTGACCTGCTTACTATGTGATTTTACACGTGCATTCTGTACACAACACAAGCTGACCTGCTTTACCATGTGATCTAACAAGTGTGTTCTGCACACCACACAAGCTGATCTGCTTAATCATGTGGTCTTACAAGTGAATTCTCCACACAACACAAGCTGACCTGCTTTACTATGTGATCTTACAAGTGCATTCTCCACACAACACAAGCTGACCTGCTTTCCCATGTGATCTTAAAAGTTAATTCTGCACACAACACAAGCTGCCCTGCTTCATCATGTGGTCTTACAAGTGTATTCTCCACAAAACACAAGCTGACCTGCTTTTCCATGTGATCTTACAAGTGCATTCTCCACACAACACAAGCTGACCTGCTTTTCCATGTGATCTTACAAGTGCATTCTCCACACAACACAAGCTGGCCTGCTTTACCATGTGATCTTACAAATATATTCTGCACATAACACAAGCTGACCTGCTTTACCATGTGATCTTACAAGTATATTCTGCACACAACACAAGCTGACTTTCTTTACCATGTGATCTTACAGTTGAATTCTGCACATAAGACAAACTGACCTGCTTTACTATGTGAGTTTACAAGTCCGTCTCAAGCACATTACATACTGCGATGCTTGGACATGTTATATTACACGTGATTTCCCAAACACACAGCTGAGCAGCTTTACCTGGTGATAAAATACATGCATTTCAAACATATCACAAGCCGAGCTTCTATCATGTAATATTAAAAAAAAAAACGGTTAACACTTAAACAAGTGATATCGAAATTCAATGAATGAATAAGATCGACGATAATTTGCATTCGTTTGATAGTTGTATAATCTTCTTTTTAAGCGTGATGGTCCAGCGCCAGGGAATTATGAATACCACGAAGTTTTTCCACCCAAAATAGCAGTCTCGTCTGTCTTTAAGTCGAAAACACCGCGTTTCTCCAGCTCGCATACTGTAAGTAGGATTTTCTCTTGCTAAGTCCAAACCTTAACAAATAAATATTCTGTAAATCAAGGCTTCCAACTAACGATGTAGATACTATTTGTTCTGGTATCGCATTATTTTAAGTTTCCAATTTTCGTATTGTAGGTTTCGATAGTTTGCTAAAAGTACCTTAACATAAATGCCGTATGCTATTGTTGACCCACTATATACTTCGAAACTGTTTGAACACTATTGGAATGACTTGTTTTTTTCTCATTATAACCAGCACAATTTTCACATACATATGGATGATTTGTCGTTAAATGATGATGTTTTTATTCTTCAGCAAAGAATGGCAAGTACACAATTTAATGATTAATACTTAATACGTAACCCCATGTTAGTTAGAGTAGTGGTAACCGAAATAATGTATAGACAGGTGGTTTTAACTAGTTTATTTTACATTCTTAGGTGAATAAATAAATCATCCTTACCTTCATCCTTCTCCTCATCCTCGCCATCACCACCATCATCATCATCATTGTCGTCATGATCATCATGATCATCATCATGATCATGATCATCATCATCATGATCATCATGATCATCATCATCATCATCATCATCATCATCATCATCGTCGTCGTCGTCGTCATCATCATCATCATCATCATGATCATCATGATCATCATGATCATCATGATCATGATCATCATCATCATCATCATCATCATCATCATCATCATCATCATCATCATCATCATCATCATCATCATCATCGTCGTCGTCAATCGTCATCATCGTCGTCGTCGTCATCATCATCATCAGGAACAGCAACAGCAGCAACAGTAACAGAAGAAGAAGCAGTAGTAACAGCAGCAGCATAAACAACATTATCAATATCATCAAAATCACCATCACCATGATTATCTTCATCGTCATCAAACATGGTTATCATCATTTTCATTGTCGAGTTTGAGCAAAGTACAACATCTGAATATTTGAAAAAAAGATGTTTTTTTTGCATGTGATTTTTCCTCGTAATGTATATTCCATCGGGAAAGCGAGGCCAGAAAATGTTGCAATTTAAACTATTACTTGTATTTTTGTTAACGACTTGGTATGTTGTTACCTTTTCTCTAACACATTCGTATTACTGAAAGTGTATCAATTGTTTCAAAAATAAAGAAGCCAGCGAACGCAATAAATTTCAAAACTATTATTTACATAATCTAGTGCGAGCGACCAACGCAAAATAATAAATAGCTTGTTAATTTATTTAACATTCCTGTTTAATACATTCAAAGTTTAATGTATTACAATCACATGTAGGTTTATCAAATATAATTCTAGTCCAGTTGTTTTCTATTTGCAGTTAGGGGGCATGTTTATATTTGAAATATTTTCTGCTATTTTGAGGAGTAAATTTACATGTTTATTTTTCACATGGAAACAGTGATGTCTGACACTTATCATTAAGTGAGTTGAGATAAATCCATGTTTTTTAAGAATAAATAAAAAAAGTATAATTTCTCCAATAGGTTTGGACTCGAGAGCGCTTCAAATAAGCCTTAGACATGCTATACATAGAGCTTAAATACACAGGTTTAAACATAGTAACAGAGTCACGACTTTTACAGGAAACAACGGTAAATTACTAAGTTCAGGAGGAAAGGTGAAAAACACACACGACTATATTGACTAAACTTTGTAACGTAAAGTAGTTATTTGGACAAAATGTATGAATAATAAGAT
This sequence comes from Dreissena polymorpha, assembly GCF_020536995.1. NCBI lineage: Eukaryota > Metazoa > Mollusca > Bivalvia > Myida > Dreissenidae > Dreissena > Dreissena polymorpha. The sequence goes on from NC_068357.1 coordinate 27,214,483, forward strand.
GTTTACTTGTAAGAAATCGTAAACTCGGATTACTGAGTACTTTGTTTGAAAAGTTAAATATAACCCTTTTTCACCGATTGACCATGCACCCGTTTATTTTCGATATCAAATGGTCTATGGTTTGACCGTTTTTTTTTCAGAATTGTGGGTTAGCTACAGCCGATTTTTTTTGTAAGGAAAGCGTGTATAAAGTCGAAACTTATAATTAATAAAGTCTGAATTGTGCAAAGATTGTACACGCAATGTGGCGGAAAGTTTGTTTGTGCTTTTTTTATATTTGTATACAAATATTTTTTATATTATTTATACATGTACGTGCGTGCTCATAGTGTGTCCTGCGATGTATACAATAACTTAATATCGACCACATATAAATTATTTACTTTATTTACTATGTTTCTCTTTTCAGTAAATATTATTATTTCGCGCAATATTTCCACGTGTTCTTTAAGTTTTTATGCGCAAAGGTATTTTAGTACTACATTTATGATAGTGGTACTAAAATTTTCGACCACGGTGTTTTGTCTGTAGTTTGGGTTTTCAGGTTAAAGTTTGATTGATTGAATTACAGGGTGTATTCTTTTGTGCTAATAATTGTATTAGTTTACTTCATAGAGTTTTTATTTTTCGCGTGACTGAAATACACTTGCCTTTTTAATGCATGTAGATTGGACACAATAGGGTGACATTGCATAATCAGAAGAAATAGCGGCTGAAAGAATGTGCATACACTTTTTGTAACAGGCCCTTACGGAGTAATAAGACAGAAATACAATTTGTTTAAAGAAAGCACCATTCAAATTGATGTTGCCAATTTGAACCGGTTTCTGTTTAACGAGAATAAGTTTGAATTATAAACAATGTTGGCGTAACCAAAATGAATTCAACAAATCATAAAAATTCTTATTTTGGAAAACAAATCTGGTGCGGGGCAAAATGTACCATACGGTCGAAATATACAAATAAAATACTTTATTGTAATTTTACGATTTTAAGGGGCAGCAAATCCGACGAATATCTTATTATTTTGGTTGGTTAAATGCATCACGTGAATACATTTCCCTGATTATTTAGAAGACCGAAACTGATTAAGCAAAGGAAACAATTCTCATACTAGCTTTGCCCATATGTTTCAGAGAGTTCCTGGTCCGGGAGCCTACGAGAAAACTTTTCAGGCTACACCCAATGGCGTTCTTCAGAAAATGGGCAGACAGCACGGGCTATTCTTTTCCAGCGCGTTCCAAGTGTGAAATAACGATGTGACGTCATAGCAAAAGTGGCATTATAACAGACTTCATTTAAGTTCTGGGTTCGAATTTACCCACTGATTCATATACTTCAGACTATAAGGAATATACTTAGACTTTTACTGTTTTATATTCGCTTAAATATTGAGTTTAATGCTGCCGTAAGCAATTAGCCGCTTTTAATTATTTCGTACTTTATTTAGAAAAAGTTTGACGGCTTCTTTAATATATTTGCAAACCGTAAAATTAATATTTTAGCACAAATACCATTATAGCATAAATACCGGTACTCTCTATATTCTCAAGACTAACAATAGTTCCGTACACATTAGTTTTGAATTCTATCGAATTACCGCCTGTAGATTTGAAATGTTCAACAGTTTTGAACTACCCCACGATTACATTGCAGCTAGCGAAACTATAATCTTGTGCTAAGAACGACGCTTGGGAAGTAAAGTCAGGAAGTCGAGAAGTCAGAAAAGTGGTCCACAACGATTGTACTTGGGGGACATCAACGTTTAGGGATTTTTCTTATTGCTTATTTATTTAGAAGTTACCATTTTTACTTTTATCCATATTGTCTAAGATTAAGCAGTTGTTAATGGTATCTAAAGCTGTTTAGAGTATTGCATTTGTAATTCATTTTTTAAATATTGTTTTTGTTTTCTGGGATTTCATAGTTTTGACAGGTTTTGTTTTGTTTTGTTTTTGTCGCTTAACAATATATGGTCAAGCTGTTTTTAAACAGATGTATATGCTTACGATTGCCACCTGATTTGTCACATTATGATAAAAACTCACTTGACTTAAAGCCCCATTAATACTCAAAATCAACGAAAAAATCGTACAATATTTCGTAAAATAAAGTTAAACAATTAACAATCAGTTTTCCTTATGGCAATTGCCGAAATTTCAACGCCAAATGTGGTCTGGTAAAATAGATGTTTGTAGATACAAAATGCTCGTTTTTATTATTGTTTTGCATATTTAATTCCATTTTAATTTCCCGCAATGATATCTATTCATACGACACATGAACACTAACATGGTACCATTTCAGTTTTCGTGTGTCGTATGAATATATATATATTCGCGGGAAATCAATAAGAAATTAATTGTGTCACAGATAGATAAACACGAGCATTTTGTATCTACACAAATCTATGTAATCATACCACATCTAGCGTTGAAACTGTGGCTATTGCTTTAAGGAACACTGGTTGTTAAGGTGTTAACTTTATTTTACGAAATAATTTACGAAATTTTCGTTGATTTTGAGCAGTATAGAGGCTTTAAAGTAGCATAAGTACTCCCAAAATCAACCAACATTTCGAACAATATTTTGAAACAATACAGTTAACACATAAAAAGTCAATATTCCTAATAGCCAAAGCAAAACTTTTAACGCTAGATGTGGTCAGGTAACATAGATTTAACAAGACACAAAATGCTCTTTTTTGCGGGACAATACATTCAACACATGTTCATGTACCAAGTTAGTGTTTGTGTGTCGTAGGAATATATATCGTTGCGGGAAATTAAAATGGAACATTTTGCCAAAAAATAAAATAAAAACGAGCATTTTGTGTCTATGTAAAATCTATGTTACCATGTCACATGTAGGGTTGATATTTTGGCTATTGCAATAAGGAACATGGATTTTGTATGTGTTAATTTTATTTTTCGAAATATTGTACGAACTTTTCGTTGATTTTAAGGGTTTATGTGCGTTTAAGTTATTATAACTTTGAGGTGATGCTTCAAAGCATAACACATCTCATTGGTATACACTGAATACATTCATTTTTTCGTTGAACTACTTTTATATTTAGAGTCTTTTGTTCATCTTTTTGACGTGTGCTCACTATTCTTGTATTTGTTAGACACTATTTGTCAGTATCAGTATTATCAGGTTTTTGAGTATTTAAAGATTAAATTATGTTGTGTTGTATTGAAAATACGAATAAACTATAAAACATATGTTTCTCTTGTCAATTTACCAAAACGCGAAAAGGCCCCTTTAATATTAAAATAGTATATATTTTTCTCAGGTTTAATCTATCTTTTTATGTATTTATATATTAGAAATTTCTCACAATGCGAATGTTCGGCTAGTGGTGTGTTGCCCTTGAAATACGCTTAAAACACTAAATAACATATAAAAGATCTTTCTCTAGCTGATGCAACTGCAAATTTTAAATTATCAAATACACGTTCGTGTTTTCTTCAAATTAACAAACAACAACAGTGGGTATACATACAATTTTTAATAAAGAATAGCTTATCTATAATAATAGAGAAAAACTCAAGCATATGACATTTAATATGGTATAACAAAGAAGTTGAAATTTGGTTATTCACTGATTGTAAATGAAAGTGTAGACAAGAGAGCAGACTTGGGCATAGACGGCAAAACAACAGTTCGCGTAAGATATGTAGGATCTGGCACGAGTTGTCATATCATACCATATTTTATTAAACGAGTTCAGGGATTTTGTTAGTAAGCGAGCCTTTGGCGAGCTTACTAACGAATTTCCTGGACGAGTTTAATAAAATGTGGTATGATATGACAACTCGTGTCAGATCTTTTTTATCACATGCTTTTAAATGAGCCAATTAAATAAATATTCACGCAACATAATGATAAATCCCGAATGTTGTTTACATTTCGTGACGTCATTTTACGTTGCAACGTCATTTCAGCAAAATAACAAAATGCGATTGGTCAATAAACGAAAACTAAGCCGATTAAAACGCTTAAAAATGTTGTTTTACACATGTGTAATATAAAAAAAAATGTAATGGTTATATTACATGGGAAACAGGGTATGGCATGTGATGAAAAGTATTATTAGAAAAGTATGAAAGAATAAACAAATGCGAACGTGAAACGAAGGATTTATATGAAATAATTGAGTTGTTGGTAAAACTTTGCATTAACGCGAGTACAAAAGTCAAATGAAATATCTGTCAAGAAAACACAACATGTAATTTCTGTTTAGCTTACATTTGCTACTCGTTCAATCGGTATTGAAACTAATGTGATACCGTCAGTATATGAAATTTATTGATGCAATTTAAAGCGTAAAGATATTGTTAACATAAGTCCAAAGCACATACAGGTAACTTGACGCCATATCCGTTTAACAGCAGTGGTCTGTTCCTCCAGGTTTAGCCCAATTTGACTTCTTGATTCGCATTGCAAGGCGAGAAAAAAACAAACTTCATGCCTGCATGGACATCGCCACCCGATACGACTCGAGTTAGTCTGTTCAACAGGCCTTAGGTTAACGGAGTTAGCCTGTACGGACAGGCAATGGTATTACCATTATACCATTTGGTATGGGGTTAGCCGTTAGATAACCTGGATAAAAGATCTATAAAAAAATAGTTTATTTATAGATAACGAAGGAAAAGGGATTAGGTCACGGTATCTCGATCTCTCGATTATTTATTGAAACTAATGAAGACAACGCCCTTTTAGGTCTTGAACTTAATAAATATGTGAAATATGGAATGCAAATATTTATTTTATTCAAGGAATTTAGAACATTTTAAGATTGAATATAAGAAATGCTAAAGTGAATCTATCTTGTTACCGCGTGGTTTATTTATAATACCTGTGAAATGTACAATAGATTCATAATATTGAAAAACACTATGCATTTGTTGATACATGTAGTTAAATTATATTTAAGTATGCAATAGCAAAAATAATAACAAACAAAAAGTATGAACGTAATGTCATTTAGTTATTTTTTTTATTATTTACCCATCTATTTATTAATTATTTCATTCATTTATCCTTCCATCCGTCCGTCAGTTCGTCCATCCGTTTGTTTGTTCGTTTGTGCGTTCGTGCGTTTGTTTATTGTTTGTTGGTTTGTTGGTTCGTTCGTTCTTTGGTTCGTTCCTCGGATCGTTCGTTTGTTTGTTCGTTTGTTCGTTTGTTTGTTCTTTTGTTATTTCGTTCTTTTTTTATTTTGGTCTTTGGTTAATTCTTTTTTTTTCGTTTGTTCGTTCGTTCGTTTGATCATTTATTCGTTCGTTCGTTCATGCATTTATTCATTCATTTATGTATTTATGTTTTAAACATTGTTTTGTTTTTTATGTTTTTATTTAATTATTTATTCGTTCATTCATTCTTTAATATTTCCATCCCTTCGTCCGTCCGTTTTTTATTCCGTTACTGTGTGCGTTCGTGCGTTTGTTCATTGGTTCGTTCGTTTGTTCATGAGTTCGTTTGTTTGTTCTTCCATCCATCTATCCATCCATCTATCCATCCATCGATCGATCCAACCTTTCCTTCCTTCCTTCCTTCCTTCCTTCCTTCCTTCCTTCCTTCCTTCCTTCCTTCCTTCCTTCCTTCCTTCCTTCCTTCCTTCCTCCTTCCTTCCTTCCTTCCTTCCTTCCTTCCTTCCTTCCTTCCTTCCTTCCTTCCTTCCTTCCTTCCTTCCTTCCTTCCTTCCTTCCTTCCTTCCTTCCTTCCTTCCTTCCTTCCTTCCTTCCTTCCTTCCTTCCTTCCTTCCTTCCTTCCTCCCCTTCCTTCCTTCCTTCCTTCCCTTCCTTCCTTCCTTCCTTCCTTCCTTCCTTCCTTCATCCTAATCTTCCATCCTCCATCGACCAAGAGCCCTCCTCCCTCCCTCCCTCCCTCCCTCCCTCCCTCCCTCCCTCCCGGCCTCCCTCCCTCCCCTCCCTCCCTCCCTCCCTCCCTCCCTCCCTCCCTCCCTCCCTCCCTCCCTCCCTCCTCCCTCCCTCCCTCCCCTCCCTCCCTCCCTCCCTCCCTCCCTCCCTCCCGACCTCCCTCCCTCCCTCCCTCCCTCCGTCCCTCCCTCCGTCCTACCCTCCCTCCTTCCTTCCTTCCTCTCTTCCTTTCTTCCTTCCCTCCTCCCTCCCTCCCTCCCTCCCTCCCTCCCTCCCTCTCTCACTTCCTCCGTCCCTCCCTCCGTTCCTCCATCCGTCCCTCCCTCCGTCCCTCCCTCCGTCCCTCCCTACGTCCCTCCCTCCGTCCCTCCCCTCCGTCCCTCCCTCCGTCCCTCCCTCCGTCCCTCCCTCCGTCCCTTTCTCTGTCCTTCCCTGCGTTCCTCCCTCCCTCCGTTCCTCCCTCCGTTCCTCCTCCCTCCGTTCCTCCCTGCGTTCCTCCCTATGTTCCTCCCTCCGTTCCTCCCTCCGTCCCTCCCTCCGTCCCTCCGTCCCTCCCTCCCACTCACACCCTCCCTCCATTCCTTACTTCCTCCCTCCCTCCCTCCCTCCCATCCATCCAGCCAGCCAGTCAGTCAGCCAGCCAGCCAGCCAGCCAGCCAGCCATGCCAGCCATTTATTCATTCATTCATTTTTTGATGTATTTAATAATTTATTTACTTTTTTTGTGTTTAACCTTTTCGCTTTTTTTAGTTAATTAAATGCATTAATTTTCTTTTTAAATATATTGTTGTAACAAACATACAAAATAAAATAAAATTATAAAAAAAACGTTCTAAATTGAAATAGTGTAAATTACTAAAATTAAATAGAAATAACATCGGTGAAGTACCATGGGTGCTTTTCACAGTATAATACAAGTTTAAACTCTCACAGACGAGAAAATGTTCATGGCACGTTATTAAATAACTTAATAATTTATGCGCAAAGTTGGTTTCTATCACAGCACATACTACATTAGAAATAAACATTCGCTTGCAAGACATCTAATTGGACAGAGATGCAATTATATTCCTTTATAAAATACGATTTTTAGCCTCAACTTATCTGTTGACTTTTAAGTAAGATATCATCTGCCTCCATAGGATGCTTATAAGTTGTTTTATTATTTACTTAATTGTATGTGTCGTCCTCAGTTGTATCAGGTGTCTAGAAAATCACTTCTTTGATGTCATCTATACTCTTCAATTAACAAGTCAACGGCGCTATTTTCAGACGATTTTTTATTTCAAAATTGGATTCCATATTTTTTTGGCCATGCTTTATAAACAAACATGTTTCAACAATAAAACAGCGGAAGTCTACACTGTGTATTAGCAACCTCCTGTGATGATCCCTTTCTTATCTATTTGAGCGTAAAGTTTTGTTTTGTGGGATTGCCAGTTTTTAATCTTCCGACCACGTTTACTCTGATGTTAATAACTAATTCGTATTTGTATACAGAGGAAATTATATTTATGAAAATACATTTATTGGTACTAAATATTATATGTTTGCACTATAATTTAAGAGTTTTAATGTTTATTTCGGATTTTTGTATCGTTTTATTGACTAAACAAAATACATATATACATGTTTTACGTTACTGTAACCAGTGTTTTTTGCCAACCAGTCAGTGCGCATGCGCGGAAAATCCCGAATGTAAACAATAACATTCAACTGGTCTATTAGTCTGACTTAAATTGGTTGTGATCCCTAAATCTTATCCATTTGAGCGTCAAGTTCATTCATATAGATCAGACATCGAACGGCTCCGTTATATATTAGTCTGACTTAAATTTTCTGTCGAAAAGTACAGGTTAGATTGTCCAATTAAGAAACTCAAATAGTCATACATGTGTGATTAGAATGTGTGGAAAGACAACTGCTTCCAAATGATATAATTAAATACCATATAGTTCAATTTTTGAGAACAGACGTATGCTACATACATAATATGCCATATGACTGATATTAGGATGCATATAACAGTGCTTAATGTAGTTCAAGTTATATGTACGCACACAAGTGTTTAGTTTGATTACACTTTTGCATTTATTTACTAGATACTTCCAATATGGTTTTCTTTCCCGGCAAATACTATAATTAAGTGTATAAAAGTGCACGGGAAATATGATATGCCCTTTTTAATGATTTATAAATTATATCAGCAGGACTTCAAACTGTCATACGTAAATATACAATACACTACATAAAACATTTGATGTGTTTGATATGCGACTTAAAACTTAAAAAATCAGTAATTTAAATATAACGTTTTATTTCAACCTTAATTTTCACGATCGGGATATGTACCGAGCATCGTTAAAAAAAGGATACTTCTTGCTACCATTATCGTAGTTTCATAAAAAACACATGTTAAAGAGTCAATTGCTTTAGTAAATTAACAACTATAGTTTTTATGTAATTTCGTATTAAATCTTCAAACTAAAGACAGTCACACTTCAGATAATCATATAATCGTGATCATATATATATATTTTTACTCGTGGCTGCGCCACTCGTGAAAATATTATTTTCTATGATCACTCGTGAATTTAAATCTATAATCCACCGAATCCCACAAATATCCTCTATTTGTTGTCCACGTTACGTAGTTTCTGCGTTTTGACGTATCCTACGTCACAGCATTTAGACAATGTTCCTACTACTTTGGACGATTTGCTCTTGATTGTACAACATTAATTATCAACAAAAATATTATTGTAGATATGAAATTCTTTTGTTAATGCATCTTTTATTATTCATTTTGTTGCGGGAGCCAAGGACAAAGACAGCTTTGCTTTTACTATCGTTCGCCGTGTGAAATGTCCTGGCAGGTCGTTTCCTTTAAACCTACACTAATAGTGTGTGAATAATTATACTAATCAACGTACCTTTCAAATGGGAATTGTATTATTTACTGACGGTTCATTTCATTATCATTCCTCAGTAGCGGCATGAGTCATTACTGATAATCAAATATCTTCAAGCCTTGTAAGAAAAAGAAAGTCGGCGATACGAAAAATAAGATGATCGGTTTAACCATGAAACAAATAAGGATTTTGTCAATGTTGACGTAGCATGGTGTGAACATAGTTACTCAGTTTTCCTTTTTTGAGTATATTTAGCATATGGCAATTGACGTTGTCGACGTGTATTATGTCGGTTGGCAAATATAAGCCGAAGTAGCTGCCTATACAGGATAACCTCAGTGTGGTAACGAAACATGCAATGTCTGGCGAATATTATTTATTTGTGTCAGAAAAGTAGTTATCTACGTATCTGTTTGTGTAGATATAGTTGTTTTGAGGCCGTTAGGTATGTTTAGAAACAATGCCGGTATGAGGTACATATGGCAACCTGATAACGACTTTTGGGAACACTGGTCTTTAAGTCGACGCAGCTTACGCCTCAGTAAATTCAGTTATGTCAATATAAACTAAAAACTTATATTGTTAAGATATGGGTTATCTCCCTTAATGTGTAATCTTGCTGTAAGGTCAACGATATAATATTGCATCTTAAAAATAAAATAGCTTAAACCCAAAACATGTCGATTCTAGAGCCGCGTTGACACAAATTAGAAACGTAAAAATATTGAGCGGAAGACTGTCCGAAATTATTTCCGTGAATTTGGTTTCTTATGTGTTCCGGACACGAAACAGGCGCGTTATTACGCAGCCTAATTATGATAATGTATTGCATCATGATTGTTTCTAGTTTTGTGCCTCCGTTCATGAAATCACCTTATTCATTAGTTTGAAGGAAAGTCGAAAGTACCGCAACGGATAGGATGCGTGTTGGGTTTCAATAACAGAAAGGTTACCTTACCGCTTTATCACCGCAGTACCTGTTCTGTTAAAAGTTCGAATTTCATTTACAGAATTATTTATTGAGACCCATGCTGACACGGACAACTAGTCTGAAAACGGTAAAGATCGATGTTCAAACATTTCAAGACATTTGATATTGGATTGTAATTGCTGTAAGCACTTGGGTATAATAGAACTCGGCGTTTGCAATTGATTTTGAACGACGTGCATCCCTTTTTAATAACTGAAGCAAACATATGGTCGGTTTCACAGCGACGGTGTGTCTCTTGTTACCCTACATAATAAGATTAGCGTAGCCGTACATTCATATTTCTAAACGAATAGTGTAATTAAGTAAATACATCACTGTTTAATTATCTAGTTCGAACAAAGATATGGTTGGATTAACAGCCACCTAGTCTCTTTTGTTACCCTACATATGTTGATTATTGGCTCATTCGTTTGAGGGCAAATAACTATCTAATAGAAGGTCATCAACATTTTGCCTGACTGGTAGCAGAATTTATCTGGGTTAGATATAAGACTACTTCGGAGTTCAAAGCAGTATTTTAAATATTTTCTTGCCACTTAGATTTGTTGTAAGGCTTTAATTATAAATTTGACACGCGTCAACTATCAGCCGAAGATGAGGTTTTTAACGCTTCAGCAGAGGCAGACGATCGCATTGTTTATCATTTTCTTCGCACTCGACTGCGGTGCCGAAAACACCGAGAAAACATTTGTTAAAACGGCAGACTTCGCTCTAACGACGTCATTCAAGACGATGACATCATCATCCAAGGTGCATTCATTTATCGTTCCATCCGTCCGTCCGTCCGTCCATCCGTTTGTTTGTTCGTTTGTGAGTTCGTGTGTTTGTTTATTGTTTGATTGTTGGTTGGTTCGATCGTTCTTTGGTTCGTTCCTCGGTTCGTTCGTTTGTTTGTTCGTTTGTTTGCTCTTTTGTTATTTCGTTCTTTTTTGGTTTGTTCTTTGGTTAGTTTTTTTTTTCGTTCGTTCTTTCGTTCGATCATTCGTTCGTTCGTTCATTCATTTATGTATTTATGTTTAATGCTTTTTTTCTTTTTTTTATTTGTATTTATGTTCATTCATTCATAAATCTTTCTATCCCTTCGTCAGTCCGTTTGTTTTTTCGTTACTTTGTGCGTTCGAACGTTTGTTCATTGGTTCGTTCGTTTGTTCATGAGTTCTTTCGTTCGCTCTTGCATGCATCCATCGATGGAACCTTCCTTCCTACCTTCCTTCCTCCCTCCCTTCCTTCCTTCCTTCCTTCCTTCCTTCCAACCTCCCTCCCTCCCTTCCTTCCATTAACTTATCCAGCCAGCCAGCCAGCCATTTATTCTTTCATTCATTTTTTATGTATTTAATAATTTATTTACTAATTTTGTGTTCAACTTTTTAGCTTTTTTTTGTTAATTCAATGCATTTATTTTCTTTTTAAATATATTGGTCTAACAAACATACAAAATAAAAGAAAATTATAAAAAAAAAAACGTTTTAAATTGAAATAGTGTAAATTACTAAAAATATATATTTAATAGAAAGGCGATTAAACAATCCTGGTCATTCAGTAAGATGCTTGATAAATATTAAATTGAGACGATAATTTGCCATAATGTATGTCTATGTGAATGTGTGTACATTCAAAACATGTCCGTATGTAAAAGTCTTCAGGGAAATAAAATCGGTGAAGTACCATGGGTGCTTTTCACAGTATAATACAAGTTTAAACTCTTACAGACGAGAAAAAAATTCAAGGCACGTTATTAAATAACTTAATAATTTATGCCCAAAGTTGGTTTCTATCACAGCACACACTACATTTGAAATAAACATTCACTTGCAAGAAATCTAATTGGACAGAGATGCAATTATATTCCTTTATAAAACACGATTTTTAGCCTGAACTTATCTGTTGTCTTTTAAGTAAGATATTATCTGCCTCCATTGGGATGCTTATTAGCTGTTTTATTATTTACTTAATTGTATGTGTCGTCCTCAGTTATCTCCAGGTGTCTAGAAAATCACTTCTTCGACTTTGATGTCATCTATACTCTTCAATTAAAAAGTCAACGGCGTTATTTTCAGACGATTTTTTATTTCAAAATTGGATTCCATATTATTTTGCCTATGCTTTCGAAACAAACATGTTACAACAATAAAATAGCGGAGACTACACTGTGTATTAGCAACCTGCTGTGGTGATCCCTTTCTTATCCATTTGAGCGTCAAGTTATCTCATATAGATCAGACATCGGCCGACTCCTTATATTTTAGTCTGACTTACATTTTCTGTCGTAAAGTATTGTGGTTAGATTGTCCAATTAAGAAACGCAAGTAGTCACAAATATGTGATTAGAATGTGTGAAAAGACAACTGCGTCTAAATGAAATACCATATAGTTCAATCGTTGAGAACAGACGTATGCTACATACATAATATGCCATATGAGCATACATGCCAGACGTCCCGAACTTGGCGGGACAGTCCTGCTTTTGAGGTGTTTGTCCCGATGTGGCACAATTTGTCCCGACATTCTTAAAAAAACGACCTATTTTCTATAAGTTCACAATAAAATTCGCTAATCAAGCTCTGTCTGGCTTAAATTACCATACCTTTATGGCCCCCAATTAACAAACCATATCTACTAGTCAAGTGATCCAGTGTTGTTTTCGACACCTTATCAGCGATCTATCGGCAAATTATTGATTTCATCGCGCTTTCACACCATGGTGTTTTTATGATAGGAGTCACTAATTGCTAGCGATTGATGCATCGTAGTGAAATAAACGCAGACTTCTTTTGTATTTCATGGCCCATTTGATGTGTTTGATATGCGACTTAAAACTTTTAAAAAAATCAGTAATTTAAATATAAACGTTTTATTTCAACCTTTATTTTCACGACCGGGATATGCACCGAGCATCTTTAAAAAAGGATATTTCTTGCTACCATTATAGTTTCATAAAAAAAATAAACACATGTAAAAGAGTCAATTGCTTTGGTAAATTAACAACTATTTTTTATATGTAATTTCGTATTAAATCTTTAAACTAAAGACAGTCACACTTAATATCAGCAATATACTTTTAATATAAATTGAAACAAAGAAAGAGTCAAATAAATAACCTGTGGCATTTGTTTTCGCAGTCTCGTATTGTTAAGCAATAGAAATTACAGTTATCACCATTATTAAAAGCGGCTTTATCGCATTAAGGGTCCAATAAACAGGACAATGTAGCATGACACACCGACATCAATCACCCTGTCGGCATGAGATGTCATAAAGTACCCAAGGCACCCTTCCTCCTGCTATGTGACGATATCACCAATTGATTTTTGTAACTTCATTCAACTTTGATTTTGCTTTAACGTGGCAGCATTAACGTAATATGCATTTAATATAATACAGTACAAACAATACAAAATATATAAAGAAATGAAATAAAAAATAAATATAAATAAAAATGATGATAATGATGATAATGATGATAATGATGATGATGAACGCACAAACGAACGAACGAACAAACAAATTGACGGACGCATGAACGAACGAACAAAATAAAAAACGAGCGCACGAACGACTGACTGACTGGCTGACTGACTGAAAGAAATTACGAACGAACGAATGAACCAATAAACCAATGAACAAGCTCACGTACGCACAAACGAAATAAATAGATAAATAGTTAGATAAATAAATAAATAGATGAATAAATGAATAAAGAAAGAAAGAAATACATGAACGAATGAATAAACGCATGAATAAATAAACAAATACATACATACATAAAAAACATGAATACATAAATAAATACATTAATACATAAATAAATGATTGAATGAAACCCTGTTCTGTTTACAATTATTGATTATTATTTTTGGTATTTCATACTTTAATATAATTAAACTACAAACAAATCCCTAGTGTTTTCAAAATTATTTTATTATTTTATTCAATGAATTTAGAACATTTTAAGATTAAATATATATTGCACACTGATCGTGAATAGATTATTTATAACCAATATTTCCATTCTGTATTGGTTTAAGACCTAAAAAGGCGTTTTTCTTTCATTATTTTTAATAAATAATCGAGAAGATCGAGATACCGTAGCCTAATCCCTTTTCCTTCGTTATCTATAAATAGACTATTTATTTATAGATCTTTGAGCCAGGTTATCTAGAGGCTAACCCCATACCAAATGGTATGATGGTAATACCATTGCCTGCCCGTACAGGCTAACTCCGTTAACCTAAGGCCTGTTGAACAGACTAACTCGAGTCGTATCGGGTGACATCGCTGTGAAGGACCACTTTTGTACCATCGCCCGCGCAAGGACTGCCGCCTTGTGGGTGTGCAAACCTGCAAAATGCACCAAGAAGTATATGAGCCTCGCTCTCGGAAAACGGGCTTATTGCCCAGGCATTTAGCACCGTTTTCCCAGAGCGAGAACAGATTCAACGGCTTGATAAGGATATTGTTAATGCGCACAAGTGGTACTCACTTTCCTCCCTTGTGGATCACGTGATGGTTGCAAGCGTCGAGGGAAAACGGCGCTCCCTGATGGCGGTCATTGTGCAGTACGAGTCCTGTTTCGTTCCCAGAACACAAACTACCTCCCAGCGGATGAATGATCTTGCCACTTGCCACGTGCTGAATGTATCCCCAATTGTCGTGCACGCGCACAAATTTCCAGCGCATGTGCGCATGGATGTCGCTATGCAAAACAATTTCTGTATTGTCGCGTGGGTTATTCTTTCCGCTCTCTGGATGGAAGAATCTCCCGCTGGACATATGCTTGATAAGGAACGGCTCTGACATGTTGGCTGTCCTATTTTAAAAACAATGTTGTGAAAAATAAATTGACACTGTTTTCTATACTGACCATGATTGTATTTATGAAACTATTCCTTGCAACAGAATTGTAATAATGTTTAGTATGCAATATTCTAATGCGGTAATGCATGCTCACTTTTTCTATAACTTCTAATAAACATCTTAATAATTATTATTGTTTTTATATTAGCTTATAATAAAATAAATAAATGAATGAATGAATGAATGAATGAATGACTAAATAATTAAAATTAATAAACCAAACCATAAATAGATTAAGGTAGAAACCATGTTATGAGCTCGGAATTTTCCGTACTTTTTCGTAAGAATTCGTTCGATTTCGTTGTACCTCGAAAATGTCCATTTGCTGTCGGGAATTTGAATACTTTTTCAAACACAATTATTTTCTCGCATATTTACTTTCATTATATCGGATTTTGATACATCAAATTAATTTACCATAAAAACAAAAGAAAGTTTTCCATTTTTCGTAATTTGTATTGGGAATTTTAGATTGTCAATATTGTTTGATTGTAAGATTGGAAATGGAGTCGGAAACCAGGTCGCCAGGTCAAATATTTGAAAGACCATCCCACATTCTATTTTCTCATTTTTAACCCCACTCCCAATGTTTAACAGGAGAGGACTCTATATAGGTCTCTATATTCTTTCTGTCTGTTTGTAAGCCCGTCCATACGCTTACCAAAATTCTGCAATAATTAAAAACTTACTTAAAGCACAAGTTAATACTTGGTATACATCGTAAAGTTATTCGAGACTTTAAATTTTACAGCAGATTTATTGTCAATTCACAGTTACTAAACGAGAACGAAACTAAATACATGACCAAATGCTTAAAAACGCGCATAAGACATGATAATGAAACTTGGTGCAATGGGTTCTTAATGACGTTGAAATGTCTAAATCTGTACAAAAAGGTGAACACGTCCAATCGACAAGAGATTTGCTTCTCTAGTACTTGCTGGTACTAGAACAAAGCGTAAGTGTCCTAGTGCCCGTTACTACTTAACTGAAAAATATAGGCAGGCAGCACAAAAGAAAAAGCTAACATAAACTATATAACATGGAAAAATTAACCAAGGAGAACAAATCAGGGGCTAACTGAAATAATATAAATAAGCAGGATAACAAGAACAAGCAAAACGTGAGATGCAGATTACTCACACATGGCGCATTTGCATTTTGGACCCATCCAGGTGCGGATCAGCCGGACAAAGTTTTTGTATTTGTCGACAGTGCTTAAGTCCTCGGGGAGGCTGTTCCACACCCGGACAGCTTCAAAACGAAAGGAATTTTTGCCATACCTTGTTGTACTTACTTGTGGCGTCTCTAGGATGTTTGAGTACCTGAAATTATAAGTAGAGGATTTAACTTTGAACAAGGATTGTGGATATTCTGGCGAAAGATTGTGGATACATTCAAAAGTTTCTGACGCAATGAGGCGTAACCTGTTTAAGTGAAGCGTAGTATTGTTGACCTTTTTATGCTCCCCCAAAATTTTTGGAGGGAGCATATTATCAGCCGGTTCTGGTCGGATGATTTTTCACAGAGTTATGGCCCTTTGAAATTTTGCATTAACTGTACATATAGTGTAATTCTTGTCCGGGCTATTTCTCAGCAACTAATGACCGGAATTCAATGAAACTTTTTGGAAAGCTTCACTACCAAGAGGAGATGTGCATATTATCAGCCGATTCTCGTCGGATGATTTTTCACAGAGTTATGGCCCTTTGAATTTTTTCTTTGTACATATAGTGCAATTCTTGTCCGAGCTATTTCTCAGCAACCTATTACGGGAATTCAATGAAACTTTATGGGAAGCTTCACTATCAACAGGAGATGTGCATATTATCAGCTGGTTATGGTCGGATGATTTTTCACAGAGTTATGGCCCTTTTAAATTTTCTATTAACTGTACATATAGTGCAATTCTTGTCCGGGCTATTTCTCCCCAACTACTGACTGGAATTCAATTAAGCTTTATGGAAAGCTTAACTACCTTGAGGAGATGCGCATGTTATTTGTGGGTTCTGGTTATATGATTTATTTAGAGAGTTATGGCCCTTTGAAATTTTTAAGTTTCTAAACCATCCATCGTATTATTTTGTCCAAAGTTATGCCCCTCAAGACGTTTCCTTTTATCTGAATATATAGTGCAAAATTGTGACTAAAAAACTTTTCGGGAGCATCACCCGTCTCCGACGGTTTCTTGTTTTAGTAGGGTATCATAAGTGGATTCATAATCATTAAAAACAATTCTGAGGGCTCTGTACTGCAGCCTCTCTGTGTTGCATTTACTTAAAAAAGCTAGATAAGGGGACAATAGTTTAAATTTGACCGGATAAATGATTTAAAGATGACTAACCTAGTGCTTACATTCAGGACTTTGCCGAGTCTCTGGATTACATTTAATTGTTTGGCTGTCTTTTTGCACAAATTTGTAACCTGGAGATCAAAGTTTAGCTGGTAATCAAGTTCCACACTTAAAAGTTTTACTTCTTGTTCACATATAATTTCATTTTGACCTATAGTAAATGATTTTACTTCTTTATTAGTCTTATTTCATGCACATATTGCCTGGAACGTATCGGGGTTTGATTGCATTTGAGTAATATTGAACCAGTGTGTCAGGGATGTAATCTCTGATTTCAATATTTTCCTTAATAAAACAAAGGAAGCCCATACATTGAAATATACACATTAACTTTGGAACTCATATATTTAAAACATGTGCTTATCTATCAAACCTCTTATGACAGATTTACATTCCGATACAAAACAGAAGTTTGATAGCTAAACACATGTCGTAATGTTTTGTTTATTTCAATCATTAACGTTTATTGCCTAAGTATGTTTCGCTTGTTTTTATTTTAGCAACAAATCTGTGATTTAAAATCATCAAGCTACTTTTCACATATTACACGTAGTACGAGTATATTGCCAGACACGTTCCTCTGGATCAGATGTAAAAGTTATAACTTATTTAGGTTAGCTTGGTTTGAATGAATACTTTAGTCTTATTAAGGCATATTGGGCTCCCGGCTGCTAGGTACGTCATGCAAGCTAACCTTGAGAAAAGAGTCAGCAATTGAGAACTCTGATTTTTATGGTCTACTGTTATGAACGTAATCTATGTTAGGGACGTATAAAATGTAGTTCGTTCAAGATAATTGCCACGGTATTTTAATATGTAGGAAACGATAGAGCTGCATGTTAGAGTGCACAAATAGATGATTTACTATGTAAAACATATAGCATTACTGTGTATAGAAATATATCACGAAAGGTCGTACATGCCCAAAATGTTGTCCTCCTAAGACTAGTCTAATTAGGAAAATACTATGCATACTGACAATCATGTTTTCAAACAGACGAGAACAGTATTAAAAATCAGTCAAGATAGTGATAATAAAATCTCAGCAGGTTTAAATAACATTTGGTAACACCAAGCCAACAAGCATTTTCATCTGCACACACAACCAGATTACCCAGATTAAAACTCAGCACAATGTCGTTCAGATTAATGTTTTGGCTAAACATTGGCAATACATGTGGCATTAAGATTATTCACAAGATAAACATTCCGTGGCGAACAAACGGCGATTACAAGCAATAATCACTGAAACATCTTTTAATTTAAGTGTGGTTATAATCACAGAACCTGGATAGATAACATACACATAATATGAAAATATATTTTTTAAATATTTTATATTTGAATAATGCAAACGTTTGCAACAAAATATAGATTTAATCCTTATTTAATTAAATTTGTTGAATCAGGAAACAGTTAGTCAAAGTGTCAAGTGGTTAGCAAATAAGATATTTCATTGAAAGGCAACTGCTTATTTATCTTTCTATCTAACAGAGTTCCCAAAGACAAGTGTATATAAAGGAAGATGAATTTAATGAAAACGACCTTAAATAATGTGCATACATAGTCAAAGGGCAAACAAGATCGACTTGAAACAGTAGTATTAAGCATCTCGTAATGGGATTTTCTGGTAAAATAATTCACCTGTATTGGGTATACGGTATTAAACTATTTTTGATATCGCCATATGTTGGGTTGTTGCTTGTTATTTTTATATTTTTATTTATCAGAATCAACTGTACCATCAACCTTGATGCCTTCATAATAATTGGTATCACCAATGTGTTGGCACGGGCGCATTATGCCCAGTGCTAAACCAAACTGAATCACGGACTTGCAGCCTTGCTGTTAAGCAAATCAGAATAATGTTAAAATTCGAACAAATGCTCTTAGGCGTGACGGACAAGAATGAAATTACCAGAAAGATGACAAATCGCATGAGTAAGGTAAGGGTAAAGTCCCTGCCCTACTGATCAATGGTTAATACCTCGCAAAATGCCCCTACCCTTTTCATCTATATGGTCACGGCTACATTTGCCTAAAAGCCCCACACTGCCAAAGCAGTGAAGGGACATCGGTCAAGTTCAAACAGTTTAATTTAGAAACAATACAGATTTGAAGTGCATGCAAAATATAGAATTAAAGGGATCTTTCACGTTTTGGTAAATTGACAAAATTGAAAAAAGTTGTTTTAGATTCGCAAGTTTTCGTTTTAGTTATGATATTTGTGAGGAAACAGTAATACTGAACATTTGCCATGGTCTATTATATGCATCTTTTGACGATTTAGAAACCTGAAAATTATAAAGCGTTGCAACGCGAAACGATTGAATAATTTGGAGAGTTCTGTTGTTGTCGTTTAATTTTGTGAAATTACAAAGATTGCTTATATAAACTATAAAATACGTATGTCTTATATACTTGGCAGGATGGCCGAGCGGTCTAATTGGTTTTTACTTCAGGACTCCGGGGGTCACTGGTTCAAGCCCTGCTGCGGGCTACTTTTTGTCCTTTTTTAATGTTATTCTTGATGTTTTACTGGAGCTTTTTAGATGCAATATTTACATTTATCAATATAAAGCATTTAATGACAAACTTCAAAACATGCCAAAATCTGTGAAAAGGCCCCTCTAAATAATTTTGTTAATTTATTGAAATGTTTGGGATGGTGGAAAATACCTTTTAATTTCTTTAATCATATCCATCGTTGCCCTGAAACTGTCGAGTAACGGTGTAAACTCGGGATATGATGTGATCATTCTGTTCACATTTCTGGCAAGAGCATCCAATCTTGTCAGTGAAGAGTTAATCACCTAAAGGGACCTATTTGTCTCGAAAGTTCTTGTAATGGAATTAAACAAAAATGATAAATTATCGAACAATCACTCGAGTAAACGTGACTTAAAAGGAAATTCTCACTTTCGAAATGGCACACAAATGCGAAGTGTTACGAGTGTTCTGATTGGTTGATTGACTCCTCTTCAAAACCTATGCCGTACTATAATTTATGCCTGTAAACCGTCCGGGACAGTTTCCTAAACTGTCCCGGACGGTTTGTAATCAACAAAATAAATCGCCCGGTACAGTTTACAGACGCACGAGCGGTTCAAAAGTAAGAAACTGTTTATAAACCGTCCCGGACAGTTTAGAATAGTTTTGGACCAGTTCGTACACCATATACACCGACTCCGTTCGAAGTACGTTCTGAAAAATGTGATTAAACGGGCTCGAACTGTGTGAGAACGGAGTGATCGTAGTAGCAACGTGTTACGAACTGTCTGCGAACTTTGCGGACGGCCTGAAACGGGGTTGAACGGGAGAGGTGTTTCAGAACTTTGAGCCTACTCAAAATTTTCTTCCGATCATCCCGTTCTACAATTAAACGTAGTAACAACGTACTGGAAACGGAATGGACGAACTAAGAACGGATAGGTCGTACTAAGGTCGGGTTAGGAACGTGCCAGAACGTACTGCGTTCGGACCGAAATTACCTGTACGATGCCACACCGATCGAGTCCGTTTCTAGTTCGTCCAATCCGTTCTCAGACAGTCCGACCCCGTCCGCACTACGTCTCAAATACGATCTTGTTTCGTGTAAAAAAATGAAACTTAAAGATTGTTCTTACAACGTTTGCAACACGTTCTATAAGTTCTCAGTAAGTTCTTAGTACGTTGTACTCGTTTTAATGAGTTCTAAGTAGGTTCCAAGTACGTTGTACTCGTTCAATGCTGTTGTAACAACGTTCAAACCGTAAATACAATACATTCAGACAATGTACATATAAATTGAGGTCGTTGTCTCAAAATTCATCACTTGTGATATTGAGTTGAAACATGGACAATCTTGGAGCTGTTAATTTTTTTAATGTTGGCTTCGTGCAATTCATGTTAGAAGCAGAGCAGCATTATTATGCGGAATTACTTCTTGGAGGCATTACAAATGTACGCCTGGTCGGCTCAAAGCGTGAAACATAAATGAGAACTGGCTTTTGTTTTGTTTGTAACATAGTTTATTTACAGGTCCTACTGGCCTTTTCACGAGGTCTGTGCAGCCCGACCTGATGAGAACTGGCAGGAACGTAGTCGGTTTTTATAATCGCCGTGCAGAGCGTGACTGCAACTACGTCCTAAACGTACTAAGAACGTAGTAGAACGGAGTGAGAACTGCCTTTGAACGATTTACCAGTGCACAACGAATAACGAAGAACTGCGTACGAACGTGATCGAAATGGCTGAGGACGGACTCGGTCTGACTGGAAACGATATACCAACGGGGACAATTGAAAAATTGACCCGATTTGAACACGATGAAGACGGACTGGCAACGATATAGGACGGGATAGGAACGAGCTGCATGTAGCGCGAACTGTGTATGAACGTCATTCAATCATATTGTAGATTTTTGTCGGACCAAAACTACTCGTTCAAGCAAGTTCACATTCCATTCTGCATTTTCTTCAGAACGTGGTCGAACTGTCTAAGAACGTGCTTGGTGTATGGGCTCCTTCAAGTTCAATCACAACTTTGTTTTATTGATTCATAATTCGAAATTTTAATTTTAATTCATCATAAGTAACTCGAAATCTTATCAAAAAATATAAAGCGCATGAGTAACGCAAAATTACAATTTTAATAGAAAGAGCAAAAAACCCGCAACATGCAGCTGTTAACATTTAATTGACCATAATTATAATACAATGTGTATTTTCTCCTACTTTTCTCCGTTTTCACGTTGCTTTTCATGTAAAGCTTTCTTAATAAAATAACTGAAAACTGCATCAATGCCAATATCTTATTAAGATGAAACAATTACTGAAATGTGCGTATCTTAAGATGAAACAAAAAGTAGGTGTGTGCACCTTTATATTTGGTGGTTTTTGCTTGTTTTCAGGGACTACCAGTTGTATACCAGTTTACTTTAACAAACATATACATACTGTTGCATAAACAAAGTACGTAGCATCACTTTTCGATACAAATAAATTTATGCATGTTTACCTTTTTGTATATACAGTAAAACTAGCCACTACTTTATCTATTTCAGTTATTCCCTCCACCTTCCTTTCACGTGACAACAGTAACTTTATGATATTAGTGTCTGCAGTTAAAGTAAAAACATGCCATGTGTGAGGGTTTATAATAAATATTATGATTGTTACAGTGTTATTTATAAAAATAATTAAAGAACACTACGTGACGTCAGAAGTCCGAGAAATGCGCAAAGGATCTATCAAAGATACTCCATGTAATGCCGGATTCGATGACGCCCGATAAACATGTTCAAATTGAATGTGCTCATACGGGCTAATACATGTGGTCACAAATGTACACTACGTAGTGTGTTGTCAATATAAAGAGCCTTTTTGTGCGCGAAATTTTTTTTTAAAATATAAATTGGCAACGCAATTGGTCATTTAAATATATTTATTTAAGATCAACATCACTTTCAAATAACAACAAATAGACATGTTTTTCTATACAATGTTTAACACGAAAAACGCAATAAACCAACAAAATAGCAAACTTGTAAATCAATGTCAAAATAAGCACGTAAAAAAGATCAATATACAATACTCATGGATTTAATGGTTTTATTTTGTGATATGCATTGAATGCAAACAAATTCGCAATAAATGGATAGCATATGTTTGCACAATGTCCGATAAAACGTCGTTATCGCAAACATACAACCTTCACACGCAATAAGTAAACATGCAATAAATTATGCTATTTTGTGATATCTATTGAATAAAAACAATGACATAATTTAACACATAGCGTACGTAAACTTTTATCTACGGCATAACGTGAATTCCAGTCCACCCTTCGCTTGTGCACTTCACTCCTGGCCATGTTTCCAGACAGTGACGGTGGCTAGCTCGGTTTTGGAACCCTCCTCAAATGGAACTTGTGCGGTTTCGATGCATGATAAACTGAAAGTGAATAGGTGCATATTTCGGGATATTGTTACAAGACATCACTTCCATTTTTTTCCATTGATTACCAAGTTGTTGTTACAAAACAGTATGTTTATCTTAAACAGGTGTTACACCAAAGATAGATGATTTTATTTACATGTAAGCATGCAATCAAAGATAACATCAGAGACCCAATGCACTACAAACTCGACTGAAACTAACTAAACACGGTATCACAAATTGAATCGATACCGTCAAAATCCTAAGGTTTAATTGAAAAAAACAAACAACATCAACTAGAACGCTGGATATTTAATATCAACTTGAGAAATGTTCTAACAACTTTAGAAATGTTCAAAGTTGTGTTTGTGTTTTATTATGATTTGAGTTTGTTTTAATAATTCCTTTCCATTTTAAATGGATCTCAACTCAGAAAAGTGTGTATCACAGTACTCCCATTGTAAAAGCAACAATATAAAACACAGCTCAGCCGTAATACAAATCTCATGACGTCGCTGTAAATATAACAGTAACGCAAGTTACCCTTTCTGGATCAGCGTCATCCCTAGCGTCTCGGCGTTCCAGCGCCCGCTCTTAGAGGCCACGACTACTAGGCCGCCTTTCTGCGTCACTTCCGCGAGGCGCAGCAGCCAGGCTGTGGAACAATCGAACAATGCTTAGTGACAGTGTTTTAGAATTGACTATTCTGTATGTATTTTCTTGTCCCTAAACGATTCAGTGGATTTGGGTTTAGTGAAATGTAATGCTACACATAACTTTAAATTGGTTTAAACGTTCAGTGAATGCATATGTCGTTTAAAGACACGACTAAAGCTTAGTTCTATGTGTGTGCGTTTCAAATACACTTTGATTATTCATTTATGCGACGTCTTAAACACTGTTAACATCGGGAGTTGTTCGTTCTTTCGACAGCAAATGGGGTCACATACCACCATTAATTTTCATTTCCGTACAAGACTTTTGATATTCGATTAGAATAAACTTAAATTTTACCTCCTCTAAAAAATAATTATGAATAAATATAAATGCAGCTTGTTATACCCTTTGGTTGCTGTGTCCTTTCAAGGAAGGTCAGTACTGTAAGGTCAAACTCCACTCCGATTTCGTTTGGCAACCACGTGAACTGAAGAGACCCATATAATGGTGTTTAAAAAACGGACCAAATTTATAAATATCAGCAAGCAGATGTAATCAATGCATTGATATATGTAAGCGTTAAGTGTATATTTTATTTATCACCCAAACACATGAAAATGTTCTGAATGTAATTAATTAACGTTTGTTCTACACAGCTTTGTAAATTGGCATACAGGTTTGTTGTTGATTGTACCTACTACGTCCAACTTGGGCCGCGTACCTGTTTAAACAAAACTTTGTCAGGCTTCATTCCCTTGTCAAGGGCTGCTGTCGTCACTTTGCCGTCCGCACCAATCACCGTGACGTCATTTCCTTTCTGGATGTACATGGCGGTCTCCAAGAAGCGAGCAACAACGTCACACGCAAGTACCTGATCGAAATTAAAGAAAACTTTAAGGCATATCGAGTAGTATTAGTACCTGGGTTGGCGGTGGTGGTGGTGGCCGTGGCGCTTGTGGTGTCGGACGTGGTGGCGTTGGTGGTGTTCGTGGCGTTGGTGGTGGCGGACGTGGTGGTGGTGGTGGTTTTGGTCGTGGTTGTGGTGGTGGCGCTGGTGGTGGTGGTGAATGTGGCGGTGGTGGAAGTGGCGGTGGTGGATGTGGCGGTGGTGAACGTTGCGGCGGTGGTGGTGGTGGTAATGGTCGTTGCTGGTTTAAATAAACCTTTACTAAACAAAATCTTTTTACACGGTTGCATCTAAGTTTGCTTCATGTTCCGAATGATATGAATAATGCTACTACTTTTATTCAGGAGTACAGGTTTGATTGAAGTACATTCAAACAATATATGTTCTACTTAAAAAATATCTGCGCACGCACCTGATTGAATGACTTGCTCATTATGAGAGGCCCCCGGCCCGAACCCGCGCCAATCCACAGACCGGACCTTGGGGCGATGCCGTTATTCTTTACAAGATCTCGACAGAGGTCAGCTACCTGCACCGGAAATGATTTTCGATATCCAAATTCCAGTTCGATAATCCCTTTTAACGCATTTGCCGACTCAAAATGGTAGTGAATGTTTGTCGACAGTACTAGTGTCCGCAGTAGCTTGTCTTGTGGGAAACAAAGCGATTTTTCTGTGAATACAAACATAACTCCGCATTTTAATGAAATTCTTTTGAGAAAATGCACATGCACTTGGTTTTACGTCAAAGACGAAATTGTTTTGACCATTACATGAATTCATGGAATCTTATTTATAAATGATCAGCTTAATATTCAATTTGATTTTATTTCTAAATATACTAATGTTCTTTCATACAAGTGATCCTTGAAAAAGTGTTTTATACAATTAACTTCTGATATAATTTATACCAGACTATTAAAAAAAACCTGTACATACCCCCGACGCCGAGCACGTACACTGGCGTGTCCACGATTCTTGTAGGCAACTGAATCTGTCCCGCGGTCTCCGCTGTGCGCGCCAACCGGAAGCCGGCATGCTGCAGGAAGTGACGCCTGAACGCGAAGCGCGCAAATCTAGAGGCTTCGTCGCCGGTGCTGATCCACGATCCGCCCTGAACACATAATCAAACTTGCAGATGTCTGATTTTATACATAATAAATTTCAGTTTATGTAAAATTGTAATTGCATACCATTTCCACCGAGACAAATGACCCCCCCCCCCCCCATTTATTTTCAATTCAAACTGTTTTGTTCCACTTGTATTATTCCCAAACCCAAACGCTATACATCTTCCAACTTATGTATCAGTATCCTGGTAATACTAATTACAGGAACTGTTTGTCTTTTGGAAAGAACCATATACCACTCCCAATGGAAATATCCTTTCGATTGTTCATTGTAAATGTTGACCTAAACAAAGGCCGCTGATAGTTGATAAGAGTGTCAGGTTGTCTCACCGTAAGTGTCTTGATAATTTCGATATTATATATAATCAATACTCACATACGACATTATCTTACCAGAATTATGTTGTGTCTGCCGTCGTAGCATGGTGTGGTAAAGTCATCGTATAGCCAGTGCGTATCATTGCAAAGACCGTTAAAATGGTCCTCGGTCCACTGCCAGACGTTGCCAAACACGTCGTGAAACCCAAGCTCGTTAGCCGGGAACAAATCCACGGGCTACGAAAGTTAAACATATACAATTATTACGTCACGCACAAAAAATTAAATATAAGAAAAAACATATAAAGGACTATTATTGATTTTGTTACACAAGACGATTTTACTCGTCATGAGGCAATGTATTACTGATAGTTAAAAGAAAGGTTTAACAACAAAAGAATATAAACATCGTCACAATCGGAACATGTAAGACAATTCATGCTCTTTCAAAAAAAATATGCAGTTGTAAAGCTTGTTCATATACGCAAATCAGAATTAAGATAAGAATTCAATAATATTTTTTTAAGAAAATAGAATAAATAAAACATAATTCAGGTACTTCACTCACTGTGGATGAGCCGAACTTCATGTTGTAGTTGTATGGCTTAGAACCAGCTGTGAAGACATGGTCAGTCTTGGTTCCGGCTTGTGGGTTCTCCTTTAGCAATATTAATGTTATGTCACATTTAAAAGTTATGCTAGAAAATGAAAGAAAGAACATTTCTTGACATGTTTATTTATTTAAACCTTTAAGTCGGGTTAAGTTAGAATGACTGACAACTGACAATTAACAATAAAATGAGACATTGTATTATAGAGTAAAGAGTTCTAACACTTTTGCAAATATACATCTTACTGTACTAGAAAATCTTCTTCAAGACAGTCCGAGAGCTCGAAATATTTAAAATAATTGACAAAAGGTCTAATGTGTTCCACAGGTGGTTAGCGTGTGGCTATGATATTGTGAAAACATCATTTTGAATGATAAACAATCATATTATAACGAAAAATTAACTTTTCTGAAAAAAAATATATTTCACTATCAAATATATATATAACAAGGTATGCAACTCAAAATCAGCCCAAAACGGGGTGCATCGCTTTGAACAGCCATATCTTCATAAATTTTGCAGCGATTTTCACGATCTCGGTCTTATTCAACGCAGAAATGAATTTCCTTTCTGGAAATGTATATGTCTTGCAATATTTTAACAAATGCTGGGTCAACTTTTAAGAAATAACACGATACACAACACGCATGACCCAGTTGACAGTGATCATGTATTCTTTATGAATGAAATCTCCAGTCGTAAAGACACACCTCCGCATTGGACCAATGAAATCACTCGTATGTTTAAAATGTCAGTTAGTTGAAATGTTTGTAAACAAAGGTTTCAAACGGCGCTGGACAGTTAGTCTTGATGCAGAATGTAACGACAAGAACGGTAATAATGTTTTTTCATACGTTTTATTGAATTATGGTATCGAACTACATGAACTTTGTAGGGAAGTTGCCCTTTACTCTGGGTCTACGCTGTTTGCCAAGGCCTTTATTCTACACGCTAGGCATAAATGGGTTAATGTATCATAAATATATATGCGTGGTTCGATTTTTTGTTTGTTGTCAATGTTGTCGTTGTTGTTTGTCTTGATCTTATGTGTGTATAGATTAATTTCTTTTGTATTTCCTTCTTGTACGTAAGAATGACACTTAATGTATACTATAGCTATAGGTCGCTCACTTGTAATTGGCGTCTGTCGCTGTCTCGCCCACGCCGCCCTCTGGAAGACTACAGTGGCTGTATGCAGCCAGATCCGTCCCACAGCCACTCTTACAGCCTACATCAAGAACACAGCATTACAAGTAAGTGTACATTTAATCCTATGTCCCTGGAGTCCAATTATGTACCGGCCAATTGTTACCGTATTTTTATGCAATTTTTAGTTTAGTTGTTTTTTAAGGCCAAGTATAAGATTTAAGATAAATATGTCTTCTTTTGAAATCGGAATAAATATATTTCATGCAACTTCTAAGAAAATCCCATTCCCCCAAATGCAAGAATCTTCGAAAAACACGGTTTCGGCAGTAATATTTCGACAAAAGCACAGTACTTTCATGAACGCAGAATATACTTTCTATTGCGAAGCGATGTTCGATTATCTAATTTATAAAAATACTGAGTACGAATAGAAACTAGGCATAAATGGGTTACTATCTTGCGCGTTCTTGTCCTAACAGCATGCATTCCCCCCACTCACCACTGTTGCACACCCAGAACATAGGATGTTTAGACTCCCGGAAGCTCCTCCAGTGCCAACCCTCGTCCGTCCAGAGCTCCGGGCGGCTGTAACCGCCAGCCCGTATGAAGTCCAGGAAGTCGCCATTAGTCACCAGGAACTTTGAGGCCTCGAACGCGGGCACGCTGGTGAATGCGAAGTAAAGGAAAGAGGTTAACAAATGGACACATATTTGAAATACACTCACCTTTTGGTTGTGGTTACGTGATGTATTTTGTATTAACTTCAAGCTAAAACCATCAATAATGACAAGTTTTTCGAACATTGGATCGTCTTATGTAATGTACTAAGGGACACAACTACATGTAGTTGTTCATAAATGTTTTGAGCTTTAACCCATTAATGCTGAGTGGACTCTTCCATACTGCTAAATTGGATCAATTTATTTCCAAAATTAGGGATGTCTAGTATATTTATTTCTATAATTAGAATATTTCTTACAGAAATTTCTGTAAGCAAACAGCGCAGACCCTGATGAGACGCCGCATCGTGCGGCGTCTCATCTTGGCCTACGCTATTTGCCAAGGCTTTTATCTAGACGCTAGGCATAAATCGGTTAATAAGTACATTAGAACAGATCCAAACGACCCGGAGTGTCAACAGTTGGGAGTATGCTAATTACAACTAGGGACGCAGCGACTTTTATAAGCGATCCATATAAATGGCGTGTACACTCCAGAGTTAAAATAGTCTCACAAAATTACTGTATTTTTACAGAGGTATACTTGCAGTTATTCAGTTAAGGGTAAGGACGACCATAACATAGCTTTAGCGCCTTAACGTGGTTTAAGCGTAAAATATAGTAGATTAACAGTGGCATTGCTGCGATTAACTGCGACATTGCGTTGCAGCAAGGCAAGCCAGAGGAGTGCAAAAAAATTAATTCTGCACGTGCCTAAACGATTGGTCATTTAAAGCACGTTTACCAAAACGTAATCCTTTTGTTGCTGGTCTTATGTAAAACTTAAGTGTATCACCGTGTCCCAAATAGAAACATTTCGTTTTACGTAAATGTCATTACGTAAAAAAAAAATCAAATTGGCATTGCGTCATAAAATCCCACCGTAACAAAACAAATGCACAATATTTGGATTTGTACCAGAGCCTTTAAGATTCTGTTGTATAACGATCAATGGGCTATTACTGCAGATGCAATAAAAAAAAAGATTTAAAGCAGAGCACTCAACAAACTCACTAGCAAGTCACGTGACCATATTCATTGTCCCAACCATATGACGGAAAATCTGTGGGCTTTCCGAACGTCACTTCCTGTCCGTTGACACTCAACATCTGGTTTGTCTGTGGTAAGCATTCTAGAATATTGAGATAGGAATAAAAGTGAAGTTGTTCACACAAGTTCGCAAAATTAGACATTTGCTATGACTAATGCAATATAGTGGTAATAAGTCTGATGGTTTTAACGGTAAGAAGTACAGAGGTTTAATAGCTGGCTTCTGTTCCATCAGGTTGCCATGATTGAAAGATTATATGAGTCGCGTCATGCGAAACTAGGGCTTATGCTACGTGCGACCAAAGTCGCTGCAGACCAGGCTGTGCATGTGCGCAATCTGGTCAGGAGCGTTCCTGTGACCTATAAAGTCGCGCAAGGTTACTTGGTCTCATTTGATGGCAGGGAAGCTCCTGACCGCATTGCGATAATGTGCATGCTTGTCGTGGACTTCACTGCTCTCATGTTATGTAATACCCCTTTTCGTACGACACTGCTTATATAAGTTTTAATTGAGTTGAAACAATTTGACAAATAGCTTAACAGTAACTGGAGCGTGTTGAGAAATCGCGGATGATTATTTATTACTTCCTATTGTATTGGTGATAAAAATGTTATTTTTAATGTAGAATTTGGTATTCTGGACTAAATCCCAAATAAATAATATCAGTAAGTGAGTTGTCAGTAAATTTTACCCGTTTGCTTTGGCGCATAATTCCAGCCGTCAGGTCTGTTGACTAACCCAATCGGTAATTGACGAATTAGAACGGAAGAAGTTTCCAGGTGGATTCTTTCATGCTCAAACCCCATCAAAAGAGCCCACTATATGTTAGAACAGGTAAAATAAAATACTACCTGAATATAAGCAGGTGAAATAAAATACAACCAGAATATAAGCAATCTCTTTAAACCCCAATATTTTTATATAAATGTAGATTGGAAAAAACATTTTTGCTAGCATTCGATGAGCCTTTCCACGTTTTGGTAAATTGACAAAATTCTAAAAAAAAATTGCTTCAGATTCGCAAATTTGCGTTGTAGTTATGATGTTTGTGAGGAAACAGTATAACTTAACATTTACCATGCTAAAACATATCCATTATATGCATCTTTTGACGATTTAAAAACCTGACAATTATAAAGAGTTGCAACGCGAAACGATTGAATAATTTGGAGAGTTCTGTTGTTGTTGTTATGTTTTGTGATACTACCAGGATTGCTTATATTAAGCATAAAATACCTCATTCATGGTATGAGCACGGATGGCCGAGCGGTCTAAGCGACAGAATTTCACTCCAGGGTTCAATGGTTCGAACCCAGTTGAGGGTTACTTTTTCTCTTTCTTTAATTTTATTATTGTTTTTTTTTTTACTGGAGCTTTTTAGATCCGGTGCTTACATTTATCAATAAAAAGCATTTTAATTACAAACTTCAATACATGCACAAATTTGTTAAATAGCCACTTTAAAATTAAGATATTAATAGGACATTGTTAAAACGAATTATTTGATGATATTTTCTTGACTGAGGCATCGCCATTTCTTACCCAGGGGCTTTTCATGTTGATAGGCAGGTCGAGAGGCGTGTCACGTATAATATCGCGGATAACCTCGCGCACCTTCCGGCGGTACTCGACGACCTCCCCGACACGCGGCCACTTATAGGAGCCGCCCATCCTGTAGTTCTCCTGCAACACGCATGCGTGCGGAACAATAGGTAATCCGGATGTGAGTTGTCTGTTCGGTAGAAAAAGTGAATTCGTGTTAAGGCTTAAAATTTAACTACTTTGATTCAAAGTTGTGTCTTTAGTTTTGTGTAGTGTACAGAAAAGTTATTCACGGCACTTAAGTTGATAACTTGCAAGTACAAGAAATTCATCAGCGTGTTTTCTTTAGTACCAGACACCTTTGTCCATTACTCGTTTAAAACAGCACTGTATCAAATATTAAAACGACGTTGTGCGTAAGGAAATGAAGGCTTATGTGTTTTATGCATCACTTATGTATGGTAAAATGACCTGAATGTATCAGAACTTCGCTTACTGTGTCGTCCCATGACATTTCGTCCACTCCTGTTTCGAACATCTTTTCAAATTCAAAATTGATCCGCCCCTAAAAGAAACAAAAGTGGTTCATCGT
Organism: Dreissena polymorpha; assembly: GCF_020536995.1. NCBI lineage: Eukaryota > Metazoa > Mollusca > Bivalvia > Myida > Dreissenidae > Dreissena > Dreissena polymorpha. Next base: position 27,246,077 of record NC_068357.1, read on the forward strand.
TTAACTTCGTCACCACAAAACTTGACAGGAAAACAAACCACAACTTTATCATGAGTGTAATTTGCCTATTTGAATATACATTACTAACTAAGCTATTTTCATATGAAACAAAAACGTCTCAAGCGCCGGAAAACACCACGATTAAACCATCGAGCCCTTAGCCGCATTAAGACATGAATGTAACCGGGTACCTTAAGCAGGCCGGCCAGCGCCAGTTTGTTGACGAAGACGACGGCAGTGTGGCCGTAGTAGAAGATGAGCGGCAGGCGGAGACGGTCCGGACACTTGTAGAACACGCTCTCATCTAGAACAGTAAAACGTTCAAGCAACGTTCAAATACGCAAATCGATACGCAATCCAATAAGCAGATAAATGCACCACTCTCGAACATGTAAAGTCCGAAAATAACACACTGGCGTTCCGGATCCGCTAATTTAATTTCAAGCTTTAATTCTGGAATGTTAAGAAAACTAAGCTTTTAAGTGTGCGTATCTATGTAAAATACATTTTTACAACAGTTGATAAAAATTGTTAATAATTTTATATACCCTTTTAAGAGAAAAAAAAATATAATTAAACTTCGTCGTCTATACTAAAACATCCATACGATTTTCTGGAATAAATTTATGGATCCTGGTCCCTGATTGTCACAAATGTATGACCTTATGTAACTGATTGTTATTAACATTAAGGCCATGCTCTGTGAAAAGGGAGTTTAATATATCGATGCGGAAAGTGTCGTCTCATATTAGCATGTGCAGTACAAACAGGCTAATCAGGGAAGACACTTTCCGCTTAAACGGGATTTTTGCTTAGATGAGACTCTCTTTAAACGAAAAACATACTAAAAGCGGACAGTGTCGTCCCTTATTAGCCTGTGCGGACTGCACAGGCTAAACTGGGACAAAACTTAACGCACATATATTAAACCGAGCACGGCCCAATTATGGACTCAGGTAATCTTCATACCTTTTAGGGCAGTAAATAGACTCTCGTTCAGACTATAGCTGTTCTCGAAGTACGCCAATAGGTCGCTGCAAAATCAATCAGAAGAGGAATTAACAAGCGAAATATTATACTGATCACATGCGTATAAGCATAGACAGTGCGTCCTGCACACGTATAGAAAAAGGGCGTACCCGGAGAGCACCCGATGTTTGCATTTTCATGATATTTTTGTGTCTATCATAGAAATTTTTTCAAACAATGAAGTCATTAACACGAGCATAAATGTCGTCACTTATCAGTCCATGCGGACTGGTCGTGCCATAAGATTACAACATTTAACGAACGTGCGTTATGGCCGGTTTTCCGATTACACGCCCCATATATTATACGCTTTATAAATATTCTGAAAAAAATGTCATAAAAATGTGGCAAGTACATGTTTCCCATACCTTAAACCAGTTTTATATACCTCATATCAGTATGGAACGATATAATGACACATTATCTCAATTTCAATATCACAACAGGTCAAGGTTGTACCTTTTAGAGCACTGACTGAGGTCGGGCGGGGTCAAAGAGGTGAAGGTCAATTCTCCGGTAAGAACGTGATGCAACATTGTGGCTGCACATGTGGCTGTAGGGCAGGCAAATAAACCCTATCTGAAATGGAAAACGGTTCATGGGTGTTACAATCTCTAGAAGTAGTAGTGATGATTGTGTTGGTGGTAGGCAGCAGCAGCGTAAATAGTACGTAGTAGTAGTAGTAGTAGGTAGTAGTAGTAGTAGTAGTAGTAGTATTCGTAGTAGTAGTAGTAGTAGTTAGTAGTAGTAGTAGTAGTAGTAGTGTAGTAGTAGTAGTAGTCGTAGTCGAGATTGGTAGTAGTCGTAGTAGTAGTAGTGTAGTAGTAGTAGAGTCGTAGTAGTAGTAGTCGTAGTAGTCTAGTACGTTAGTAGTCTTCAGTCATTAGTGTCGTAGTAGTAGTGTAGTAGTCGATTAGTGGTAGTAGTAGTTGTAGTAGTCTAGTCGTACTAGTACTAGTAGTAGTTACGTAGAGTTCGTAGTAGTAGCGTAGTCGTCGTAGTCGTAGTCGTCGTATCGTCGTGTCGTAGTCGTCGTCGTCGTGAGTCGTCTCGTAGTAGTAGTACGTAGTCTGTAGTCGTCGTAGTAGTAGTAGTCGTCGTCGTCGTAGTCGTAGTAGTGTAGTCGTCAGTCGTCTTGGTCGTAGTCTCTTCGTCGTAGTAGTAGTCGTAGTAGTCGTAGTAGTAGTAGTCGTCGAAGTTTTTGTCGTCGTAGTCGTAGTAGTAGTCGTCGTCGTAGCCTTGGTCGTCGTCGTCGTCGTAGTACTAGTCGTCGTAGTCGTCGTCGTCGTCGTGGTCGTCGTCGTAGTCGTCGTCGTAGTAGTCGTCGTCGTCGTCGTAGTCGTCGTAGTCGTAGTCGTAGTCGTCGTCGTAGTGTAGTAGTGGAAGTAGTAGAATTGGTAGTAGTAGTAGTAGAAGTCGTAATAGTCATTAGTAGTTGTAGTTGTGGTAGTAGTAATAGTAATTGCGTTTTTGTTGTGGTGCTGCTGATGCTGCTCATTATGCTCTAACTTACTTGCAGTTGAAACATGCTTAAAATAAACTAGCTGCTTCTCTGTACATACTTGCCTAATGTCAAATGTACAGTATATGGAGGAAACGGTCACATTGCAGTCTAGTCTAACTATTTAGATATTTTATTTGCTTTATAGATTAACAACTTAAAAAATCAGCAAATACACAAAATCAATAGTTATAAGTATTGTTGAGGTTGTCTTGCTGTCTGTAGTATGCTTTACAAAGTGCATTTTGCGTATATTTTGGTGGTGCGGTGGCCGAGTGGTAACACTCTGGTCCCCGGTTCAAATCCCGGCCGGGGCACTGGAAATTTCAGAAATGCGTCAAGTGTTTCCCACCCAACTAGAGATGTACTGGTATGAAACCCAGGTAATTCTCGCGTGTATCAGTGCTATACACTGAGCACGTTAAAGAACCAAGGTATCTATTCGCAAAGAGCTAGGGTATTGCACCCGGATTCCTTGTATCCCATTACTGTCTCTTCTGCTTGCTGTCTCTTCAGCAAAACCAAAGGACCTCATTGGAAATAAGTGCTTGCACTTTCATGGGCTATCCTTGACCGCAAGGTCAAAATAAATGCATACATACATACGTATACAAGATTTACCGATATCCTTGTTTAGGAGTGTAAATTATGCTTATATAATTGAGCCAAATCTAGATCTTACTCAATACGAAAATGAGAGTTTATTTTCAAGATCAATTTAGGAACAAATGGCGTTCATCTTAAGTCTGTCATTCAAAAATATCAAAAGGCATTAACTTTTATTTAAGAAAGTGAATGGTTATGAGAATCATAGTGCACGTCACTTCTCCTCATAGAAGGAGAGTTCGGTACAGTTTTTAGGTGTTAACGTGTATATTCGAAAAAGATGCGTTAATACATAAAAAACTGAACTGAAAATACATCAGCAATAAGCGAACGACTGGTGCCTAGAGGATTAGGATGTCAATTAAACGCATGCATGTGTACGGCAGTTTGTAAAAAAGGAAATTTTCAGCAAACATACTTCAATAATTTGGTAAATTAGGCAACAGTCTCGCTTGAAGTCAAGAACCACAAAAACGGCGGAATTATCAAACCAATATTAGGTTACAGTAAGTTGATAACCAAGATGATTCATTCCATTAAAGGATTGCAACAAGTAACGAGGCGTTGATAATATTCGTTATTTCTGTAAAGCTGTAAAACAAAACGATTAAAGTTTAGAACAGTTACTGATGAGGAGCAACTGTCTTAAGATGGATTGTATTATTATCTCAAAATTAAAATACTGCCCATTAGAACAATACTGCTTTTTGTTCGATGCCCGAATGATATTGCTTTTGTGTAGTTGCTTCGACATATATTATATCTTGCGTTTTAATGCATAGTATTAGTCGGTAGATAACCTACGCAATAACAATTTTGCAGAATGCACACATAATGTTCGTATTCTGGCTAGAATATTGCTATTCTTATTATCGCGCTGACGTCACAAAAGGGGCAGTACCATAGCGACGGTGAAAACGATGCCCTAGATATGGTCGATTAACTATGCTGATTGAGCTGTCTCTGCTGACATGTCGCCATTTGCATTCCTATTGGGAAGTTGATAGTTTATTAAATGTGTTGTAATTGGTGTTTAAAATGTCTTTTGACTATTATGAAGGGTTAGATTGCACTTCGAAAGCCCGCTATGACCAAAAAATAAAACTAATTTGACTAAATGAATGTCCGTACAATCTGCATGCTGGATGTTGGAAAAATGACCCGACCAAATGGCCGATGTTTGAGTACGGCGACATTCATATCTTTCTCATTGAAACACCAGGTAAAGTATTTTTTTCTGTAATAATGGGAGTATCATTGTAGATGTTGATGTAATGAATATATTCGTTCTTTTAAAGGTTCATTCATCTTCATACATTATATATTTCTACTATGTCAATTTATAATTTTAAGCTGAAGCTGTAAAATAAGTAGGGAATTCTGGTACACGACTTACTTAGTTGTGTTATAAAAATCAAAATAAAGCTTTATTTACTTTATAATCTCATATATATTATTTCTTTTTATTTTGGTGCATTATCCGTTTACATTGTGATTTACATGCCATTCATTATGACCCATGATCGGTTTAACAAACGTGACTTACTTACTAATTGTCTGTCGCTTTTACTTTTGTGAATAAATCAAATTGAAACAAATAAATAGATCTAATTAATATTTCAATAAATAAAAAAAACCTTCAACCTCCAAGTCAGCAGTTTCTCAAATTGCATTTCACACCCCCTGCATGTGTAACAGATGAATGATATACACAGTCTTAATGATTGTAATGTAGTGATTTAAGGTCTAGTCCAACAGCCTTGCTGTTGAGCTAGCTTTTTGACGCGGTTAGAGTGTCTGACTACCACTCTGGAGGTCGTGGGTTCGATCCCCCATTGAAGCTCCGTATTTTTACAATAATGGCGACGAGGCAAACACGAACTGTGATTCAGAACGTGGGTGTGAGCTTTCTAATGGCTGCAAGGAGCCGCTTGTGAAGCGGTCGACACTATAATATAGCAAAAAGTGTCATATGACATGCTGTAGCAGGCATGTCTGGCCTTGAAACATTTCTAATGGCTTCAAGGAGCCGCTTGTGAAGCGGTCGACACTATAATATAGCAAAAAGTGTCATATGACATGCTGTAGCGGGCATGTCTGGCCTTGTAACATTAAGAGGGGGAGGAGTGTAGTGATTTAAGGTCTATTCCAACAGCCTTGCTGTTGAGCTAGCTTTTCAGCGACGCGGTTAGAGTGTCTGACTACCACTCTGGAGGTCGTGGGTTCGATCCCCCATTGAAGCTCCGTATTTTTACAATAGTAAATTGACTTAAATGTCATGCAAGAGGGCTGTAAGTATACAGGAAATCAATACTAAAACTGCAGTACTCAGCCCTGTTAGAACAGAACAGAACAGAACAGAACTTTATTTGTTTTCACATGTTACAAAACAATGACATTTTGTAATAACATGTGAGCATATGTATAAGATAATTACACAGATATCAAACAAACAGTATTATATACGATAAATCATAGTAGATCAATTGGGAAAGTGGTTGTCATGTGAAAATTCTCCAGTAGAGGGTCAGTAACATAATGGTTATTTAAACAATATATTGTCTACAAACAAAAGAAAATTTGGGTTTCGAACCCGTAGGTGTTGGATAATTAATAGTTAAGTACGTATGTGAATTCGTTCTAATTACAAAATAATGTATAGTGATCACCAACAACAACATTTGTTATAATAGTACTTCTACAAAAGTAACACAAACAACAACATTAAATAGTTAACAGTTAGTGGTGGAATATTTATGTGGATACACTCCATATTAAAGAGTAGGATTAATGATTTACAACAACAGCGTTAGTTATAATAATACTTCTAATAATAGTAACAACAACAACAACGATGCTAATAATGATAGTAATACTGATAATGATGATACTAGTAATCATGATGATGATCGAGATGACGACAATGGTGATGGCCATGATGATTATGATAGTGGTGATTATAAAGCTAGGAAGAGCAAATATTACGATTACACTTACCATAAGACAGGGAACATAGTTCTACCATTTTTTATATTATTATTTATTTATTTTTAATTATTTTTTTTTTTACGTGACATTTTCTTTATTTAATACATACAAGAACATGCATTCGAGTAGTGAGTTTTAATTTTTGCAATATCCATTTTTTAATGTGATTTTATGGTTGAACGTAGGTAGGTCTTCCTAGTATAAATAGAGTACTCTCCCGTCTAATAAAATGAGGGAGGGTAACCGTCGGGGAACTATTAAGCAATTAAATAGTTCGGTTAGACGTTTATCAGGAATTTCAGTTCATAAAATGTAAACGGTAATAAGCGTACAACCCTCTATGGTGCCCCTGCGTTGTGTGGATTGTCGATAGAAGCGATAACTGGCATTTCATTGACGGGAGTGTTATATAAACGTGATGAGACAGTGTAGCGTAATATTTCATTGATGGATGAGTTGGACTGTTTGTAAACGTAATAGAGTGGAACTTTTAACAATGGCAATTGGATTATTTCGTGCGCCATAGCGAGGTAGGTTTTATATTATTATGTGGGTCATTAATTTTAGAGTATTAGAGGTATACTTCTCAAAAGAAAATACTGTGTCTTTAGGTACGTGTATGCAACTATTTTATTACGAGCGCCGAAAGGCATTGATTAAGTGTTTCATAAATAAAGCTGTGTTTTTAAGTGTGACAGGATTGTTAGTGCACATTAAATCATGGAATTTAATGACGTTTGGACGGAGCGTATAATTAGAAGGGATTAATTTTGTTCTTTTGTCTTTGAAGTGAGGACATAATAAAAGGTAATGCATTTCGTCCCCAATGTCGTTTGTATTACATAGGTTACACTTTCGATTCTCATGGGGTATGAAGTTTTGAGAAAAGCGGCCAGACTCAACTGGGAATAGATGGTTGCCGGTGCGGAAATGCAGCATACTTAATCGTAGTGATTGAGGTAAGGCTGTAAGATAATGTTCAAAGTTGGTATTATTTTTAAATAATCCATACATTTTGCCTTTAGATGAACATTGTATCTGCGCATTCCAACACTGGATAAACTGATCAGTTAAAGTTGTCTTGACTTGCTTATGTATGTTATTTGTCGAAATGTTCTCTTGCTGTAACCATAAAAATGAAAGGCCAGTAGAGTTTAAGATGCTGGCAATAAAGTTAGTCCATTTATTGTTTATATGTGAGTTTATCATAAATTTATACATCAAAAAGGAAAATTTAGTGTGTTTGCTTGTTATTATCTTGTTCCAAAACCTTATCATTCTTGTTTTTATAATTATATCCAGCGGGTATCTTCCAAGTTCTGCATATAAGCAATATCTTGGCGTAGATTTTTTAACTTTAATGATTCTTCGTAGGAAAGAACAATGGACATTCTCGATTATGTCTAGATTCTCATATCCCCATACTTCACAACCATATGTCAAAATAGGGACTATAGTTTGGTCAAATAGTTTGATTTGCAGGTCAATTGGTAAATTAAGATTATTTATTTTTGTGAACACGTGGAACAGTGCCTTGTTGGCTTGTTCTACGAGATATTTTCTACAATTTAAAAAACTTCCAGATGAAGAGAAAAAGACACCTAGATATTTGTATTCTTTGACTGTTTCGAGCAATTGGTTATTTATGTAGAATTTATATTTGGAGGTTTTAGTTGTCCCAAAAACCATAACTTTAGTTTTGGAATAATTGACATTTAATTTCCAAGTCGTGCAGTAGTTATAGAAGCAATTCAGTTTGTTTTGGAATTCTTCTTCATTTTCACCGAGGATTATGGTGTCATCTGCATATAGTAAGATAAGTAATTTTAGGAAGTGGATGGCATCATTTATATTTACTTCTAGACTTATTCCATTACACGTTTGTTGTAAGAAAGCATCAAGATCGTTCATGTACATAGAGAAAAGTATAGGAGATAGGTTTTCTCCTTGTCTCACTCCTAAAGTACTAAAAAACATTTGGGATAGTTCACCATTGAGAGAAACACAGGATTTAATATTAGAATACAAATTTGTGATAATGGTGAATATTTTACCTTGAATTCCAAGTTTAAGTATTTTATGCCACAGACCTGTTCTCCAGATAGAATCGAATGCAGCCGAAAAATCTATGAATGAACAAAATAATTTTCTTTTAGCGGCCCTTAATTTTTGAATAAGCATATTTAATGTAAATATATGGTCGCATGTCGAATAACCTGAGCGAAATCCAGCTTGGTTCTCATGAAGTAAGTTATTGTCTTCTAGAAAAGTGTTTATTCGTTTGTTAATTATAGCTGTAAATAGCTTGCCTAAACAACTTAAAATTGTAATCGGTCTGTAATTGTTAGGATCAAGCTTAGATCCTTTATTTTTAAATATGGGTTTTATTGCACCGATTAACCAAGCTTCAGGTAAGATTCCGGTGTCTAAAATTGTGTTGAAAAGACTGCAATATATTGGGAGCATTTTGAAAGAAGTGTTCTTAATGAATTCATTTAAAACATTGTCAATTTGTGATGGCGCTTTGCCATTCTTTAATTTTATAATCACTTTATTTATTTCGTTGCAGGTGATAGGTGTATTCAAGGCTTCGACATTGTATGTATCAGGTGTACCATGTTCATCCGGGTCTGGTGGCAATATATCTGGGTGTATAGTTGCGTTAGTATCTTTAAAGAATTTAAAAAACTGTTCGATATTTGGGCTTTCACTTTCCTTTTTACTTTTATTTATATTGTTTAAAAGTTTCCAATATTCTTTGGGGTTTGAGGCGTTCATTGACCGTAACTTATTTTCTACAGTATATTTATGTTTGTTTATATACGTATTGAGAACGTGTTTATAGTGGCGGCTGGCCGAATCTAGGTTACGTTTATTTAGTGTGGATTTGTGTAATTGGTAAGCTTTACGAGCGTGATTGTATTTATTTCGTGCCTTGTGACATTGAGGCCCAAACCATGGTTTTGGTGTAGCTTTTAAATGAGAAGTTTTACTTCTTTGTTTATTAATTTGGTGAGGGAACGATTTGCGAGCAGACTGTAGGAAGATATTTGAGATTTTATTGGTAATTTTATTTAAGAATGTTTGTATGTCATTATTTGGACGATTATTCAGCAATTCCTGTATTTCATTTATTTCTGTATTGTCTATATTAGAAACAAAGTCGTTTTGTTTATTAGGATTCCATTTAGGGGGGCGGGGGGTGTTTTTAGTGTTTATTTCTGGGATCGGGGTTAGGGTTTTATCAAAGGGTAAATTAACTGTGATAGATAACAGGCTATGACCATCTGATAAAAGTCCGTCAACGTCAATTATCTCGAACTCGTTTAATTTATAAAGTAAATTGATGGACGATAGGGAATAATCACTCACTGAGGTATTTCTAAAAGTATGTTTCCCAATATTTGAATCCTTACCAAAGCGACCATTCGTAATAATTAAGTTATTAAACTTGCATATTTCTGGTAGTTTATGTCCCGTTTTATTTGTTTTATTACATTGTGAATTACGTTGGAGTGGGATTCCTAGTTGGGTCAATATTTGTGATGGGTAACACGCGTTCATCGTACCTCCATCAATTTGAAAGTGTTGAGATAAGAAGTTATCGAGGTCGGTGTAGTCTGGTAAATTTGATGTGTAGCCATTAAAGTCGCCCGTTAAAAGAATATTATCGAATTGAGTGCACGTATTAGCGATTTCATTTTCTAGTAGAAAGAGTTCATCATCATTGTGAAATCTTGATTGTTCTGGGGGTATATACACATTACCGATAGTTACATTTTCTTGACCATTACTTATTTTTAGCCAAAAAATGTACTCGCATTTAGATTCTGGTCTTGTTACCGAAAGTTTATTCATAATTTCATTTTTTATAAAATATCCCAAGCCGCCTGATTTTCGCTTATAATTTTCAAGCCGTGGCTTAGATAAAAATGTATAATTAGGAATGTCAATTTTGTCAAATTTATCAAGTTTTGTTTCTTGGGTGCATAAAATATCATAATTTGAAATTAATTCTTGGAATTCTGGATAATTGGATTTTGTTTTCAGACCACATACATTTAATGATCCTATCGAAAGATTAACATGATTGTCAGGCGTATGAGAACACACATTCACATTCAAATTTGTTTTTGTAGGTACACAAGGTGGCGCGTTTTCAGCAGAGTCCGTGTCGCTGTATGAAGAAAGCGGAAGTGTTTGATGAACATGTTCACAACGGGTTTTAGACGAGGAGCATGGCAAAAATACACAATTGACACAAAATGCCACGTTCCCGGTGTGACCCTAGACAACAGTCGCAGTGGGGTTATCGATCACCGTATTTCCGGCCGCTGGTCTTGGAGATGTTATCGGGGTCGCTTGTGACATAACTGGGTGGACCTCCATCAGGTATCCGGGCTGTCTCGAGGACAATTTGGTGGGTGAGAGTGACGGTTTCCTGCTGCGCTGTTTGGGTGCCGCTGGAGCCTTTCCTTTGGGACGACGTGGCGTTTCGGTTGGGAGCTCCGGTTCATCGACAGCTGCGTCCGATTCATCTTCTGAGGCTGATTGTACCTCACGAACAGATATGGGTTCCTTTGGGGGCTCCGTGCTTAATTTCGGTGGTTGAGCACTGACGGCATAATCTGCGGTGATTTTCTGGAAGCGTTGATCAACGCGTGAGGCAACGTCGGAGTTTCTGGAACCGCGCAATATACTATGCCAATCAGGAAACAGGTTCCTGATAACCTCGCCGTGAACAGATAGTGCCGCCGGGAATAGCATTTTCACGCTCTTGCTGCCGTATTTTTCACGAGCCGCCTTGAATTCAGGCCACAGCTCCTTGCGTGCTTCGCTTATCTCACGTGGATAGTCCCGCGATATTCCGAAGTGAGTGTTTTTCAACAGTTTTGCGCTGTCCATGATATCATTGACATAACGCGGTCAGACAGTGTAACGAGTATCGCCCGACCGCGTGTAGTGCCTTGTGCACGAGCAACGATGCGCCGGCCAATTCTCCTTGCTTCAACTATGCTGTGTAGCCCAAGAGTCATATTGAGTTTGCTTGTCAGGAACTCTAGGATCGTTTGGGTACATTCCTCGGTACCAACACACTCAGGAAATCCATTGAAAATTAGGTTATTACGGAGGGAACGGGCTTCAATGTCGAGACTTTTGTACTCAAGGAGTCGTAGACGGGCCTCTGTGACGTCATTGATTGCTTTTGAATGATAAAAACTGTTATTTAAACAATCCAATTTGTAGTTCATATCATAGTTTGTTGATATCATGTCAAAAAGACAGTTTAACTTATGCTCCATGTCCATATGTTCGAACTGCGCACGGGATGTGGCGGAAAACTGAAGGTCACCCTGGTTTGGGTGGGGTGAGCACGGTACCGACGAGTCACTGGTAGCATGTCTCCTTCGCTTAGAGTCCCGTGTCATCCCGTCCCTTGAACTGGACAGAGGGGCATATTTACCTGTGTACCGGTTTGCCATTATAAAATTTGAAAATTTGAAGTTTAATTAATAAAATAGCTGTCTTTTGTGACCCGCGATGTAAACAACGTCCACCATTAACCCAGGGGAGGTAATCCAGGGTAGATATCACTTCTTGTCCCTGACATGTGTTGTATAAACCAGTTCATTGTTATGAGTATGAGTGACAAATATCTAACATTTTTTACACACTCATCTATATACATATATTTTTTTTTAACATTATTAACCCCCGTTGGTGTCAAACGTAATTTCTTGTGTTTATGATGTCGTTCGTTTATTACCGTAACATTAAATCTTAATACGGAACGACGTCGTTTTAATTAACCGACACACGCTTAATACGTTACTTGTTTTTTACCTAAATTTCATAATTATTGAATACTATATTTTTTTTGATGAATTAATCGGGTTAGTATCTTTAGGGTGTACAATTTCTTATAATCTGTCCGGATTTTGCGATATTATGAATATGTTTCGTTACTGAGGCATCAGTTATATACCTACAAACATACCGCAATAACACTTAAAGCTACACAACTTACTTCGTTTTAATTACTGTTATATCCAAATGTCAAGTTTTAATTATTTAACATTCATATAAAATTTATAACCAGGACCTACAAATTTTACCTACCGTTCGCAGCGGATTCTCAACAAGAAATGGGTGTGTGTTGTTTTAGGTTATTAAAAAAAACAAAAAAAAAACAAAAAAAAACAAAAAAAAACAAGAAATGAAAACCAACAGATCACGTTAACCTATTGTATGTCACACCTCCATTTACGGAGCGATCTCATTGGTCAGACATCGGGGGTGTGTAATCAGCTGTAAACAAAGTCACGTGTACCGCACAGTAAGCCTGGAGTTAAAACAATCGTGCAACGTGATTTTCATTGTCATGCAATAACAGATTTCATAGCGAAGAAAGCCTATCAGGTATAAAATACAAATTGAATGACTCTCTGCGGGAACAATTTCGATCAGGGATTATTCGAAGCTTACCAACTTTTAATAATATTATGCATAATACCAATTGCCCTGACAGGGACTCAATTAATGTTTTGATTGACAAGTTTTCAAATACTATTCGCGATGTTGCAGATCCATTGTTTGCCAAAGAATGTTTTTATACACATGATGTTTATTTTGAGGGTTACAATAGGAAAGATAAAGACTGGTTTGACCATGATTGTATTGTTGCGCGTAATATATGTTTAGAAGCACTTAGATTGTTTAATGTCGACAAAAGTAATACAAACAGGTCTATTTTGTGTGATGCAAAAACTAATTACAAAAATATTGTTAGAAAGAAAAAGCAATCTGATTATAATAAACGTATGTCCGATTTAGCAAATTTACGCAAAAGTAGGCCAAGAGACTTTTGGAAACATTTTAAATCTAAATCGGCAAAAACATCTTCCAATATTTCTCTAAATGAGTTTAAAAATTATTTTGAAAATTTAAGAACAGACATTTCGACTGATAAGAATAATGATGCCGAATATTTTAATAGTAATTATGATTTTGATAATTCTAATAATGTTTACCCTGAGCTTGATGACCCGATTACAGTTGAAGAGATAATTAATGCTGTTAAATTATTGAAGCGGAACAAATCTTGCGGTAGTGATAATCTTTTGAACGAGTATTTTATTGAAAGTGTTTGTATATTAGCCTTGCATGTATGTGACTTATTTAATTGTGTATTGAACTCGGGATATTATCCTGAAAAATGGACCGAGGGAATAATTGTCCCTCTGCACAAGAAAGGTTCAAAAGAAGATGTAAATAACTATAGAGGGATTACTTTAGTAAGCTGTTTGTCTAAGCTCTTTACAACCGTTTTAAACAATCGCATTGAAAACATTTGTTATGAAAATTCTACTATTTCGGACGCCCAATTCGGATTTCGGAAGGGCGGTCTACGACAGACGCAATATTTATTCTTCATTCTCTTGTTCAAAACTATTTATTTGAAAATAAGAGATTATATGTTAGTTATGTGGACATGATGGAATGTTTTGATACTATTACTATGTAGTAGTAGTAGTAGTAGTAGTAGTAGTAGTAGTAGTAGTAGTAGTAGTAGTAGTAGTAGAAGTAGTAGCAGTAATAGTAATAGCAATAGCAGTAGTAGAAGTCGTAGTAGTAACAGTAGTAGTAGAAGCAGTAGTAGTAGTTGTAGTTGTAGTTGTAGTTGTAGTAGTAGTAGTAGTAGTATGAGTAGAAGTAGTAGTAGTAGTAGTAGTAGAAGTAGTAGTAGTAGTAGTTGAAAAACTTGAAACACATTAATAATTATGTTTATAGTTGAGCATGTGCCTATAAACTGCTTTACAAATTGCACTGAGTATCAATCCGTATTTCTGTTAACTGCTATGGCCTGTATGCAAAGTGAATCATCAAGTACAAACATATAACTTAGCAGCATTAATTTATTTATCAAATCGAAAAAACGCTTTTTTCGATAACAGTTTTCGGTACAAATTGCGTAATCCTTATGTCTTATAAAAAGACAGACATATTCTGTTATAAATAATCCATATTTAGATATGGCTCAATGCGCAGTTTATTTTCTAGAACAACTTTCGGAACAAATATTGTTACCCTAAAAACCGATATAACGTTTTGTGAACCAATGCCAAAGTATTAGAGTGTTGCAGATGGACTCATATCGATCGATAAGAAGGCGGGCTTAGGTTTCGTTTCATTTTGCTATAAATGCTAATATACAACTTCAAACAAAACTAAATTCAGAACTTCCTAACCTCCTTTACAGGAAAATAATTTAGTTTCATTGAAAAAGTTTTTTTCTCCTTTTTCGTGTACCATATAAACAATCAAAGAAACTTGCTATTTAATATTCAAGTCTACCGGTATTATTAACTGCGTTTTGGCAATTTTATGCATCGCATTTATTTCAACTTATCCATATTCAGATTATGTGGAAAATCAAGAGGCATAAACATTGGCGATTTAAAGGGGCCTTTTCACAGATTTTGGCATTTTTTTTTAACTTATTCATTAAATGCTTTATATTGATAAATGTAAACATTGGATCGTAAAAGCTCCAGTAAAAAAATCAAGAAAAAAATTAAAAAAAGGAAAAGAACATTGCCCGGAGCAGGTTTCGAACCAGTGACCCCTGGAGTCCTGCCATAGTCCGGAAGTAAAAACGCTTTAGCCTACTGAGCTATTCCGCCGAGTACACATTCTTGACGTGTTTTATACCTGATACAAGCAATCTTCGTAGTTTCACAAAATTTAACGACAAAAACAGAACTCTCCAAATTAGTCAATCGTTTCGCGTTGCAACGCTTGATAAGTTTTAGGTTTTAAAATCGTCAAAAGATGCATATAATGGCTATATTAGAGCATGGTTAATGTTCAGTATTACTGTTTCCTCACAAATATCATAACTAAAACGAAAACTTACGAATCTGAAACAACTTTTTTCAATTTTGTCAATTTACCAAAGCGTGAATAGATCCCTTTAAGATTCAAGCCATAACAGTCTATATAGGATACTAGATGTAAGTCGGTAACATTGTAGAGCCCATTGTCGCAATTATGTAACCAGCGGAACCATGTACACGTTTGACTTTAAGCTTTTAAAGCGACGTTGACTTTGCAAGTGGTTCAAACCTTCTCCACGTGATAAAAGTAGTTAAACAAATTATTAATGATAGAGTTCCAGCCCTGACATGTTGATTTATGGTTGAGATCAAATCAATGCGTAACTAGAAGTGGCGGGGCAGAGGCCGACGCGTATTGGACAATTCTGGGTGGGTAAGGCCTATGCTGGTGGGGCCCCGGGTTGGGTAATGTGGACGGGGCTGGTCGAGACTGACCGTGTTGACATAACAAATTAATACTGAATGACATAAGAGATGTTTAGTATTAATTTGAAGTCAATGGTGAATAAATGAAGAAATTATGTTAAAAGGGTAAGAAAAACAAGTTGGGTACGAAAAAAATTGGGTACGAAAAAATTTTGGAACGAAAAGAAAATTGGGTACGAAAAAAATTTGGGAACAAAAAAAAGGTGGGTACGAAAAAAGTTTGGGTACGAAAAAATTTTTGGTAGGAAAACATTATGTACAAAAAATTAAGGTTCAAAATAAAATTTGGGTAGGAAAAAAATGGGTACGAAAACAAATTGGGTACGAAAAAAAATTGGGTATGAAAAAAATTGGGTAAAAAAAAAATTGGGTACGAAAAAAATTGGGCAAGAAAAAAAATTGGGTTAGAAAAAAAATTGGGTACGCAAAAAAATTGGGTAAAAAAAATTGGGTACGAAAAAAAAATTGGGTAAGAAAAAAATCGGGTAAGAAAAAAATGTGGGTACGAAAAAAATAAGTAAGAAAGAAAAATTGGGTACGAACAAAATTGAGTAAGAAAACAAATTTGGGTACGAAAAAATTTTGGGTACGAAAAACTATTTGGGTAAGAAAAAAGTTGGGTACAAACAAAAATTGGGAACGAAAAAAATTGGGTAAGAAAAAATTTGGGTACGAAAAAAAATGGGTACGAAAAATAAATGGGTACGAAAAAGCTTTTGGTTCGAAGAAAAGTTTTGGGCACGAAAAAAATTGGGTACGAAAAAAAGTTGGGCACGAAAAAACATTTGGGCACGAAAATAAAATTGAGTTAGAAAAAAATAGGGTCCGAAAAAAATTTGGGTACGAACGTACGGACAGAAAGATAGAGACCAAAACGATAGCCTACGCTTTTAAAAGCGTGGGGATAACAATTGGTGAGAAAACGAAATTATACTAGAAACTGTTGACAACTAAAAGGGTGCCTTTTCACGTTTTGGTAAATTGACAAAATCAAAGAAAGTTGTTTCAGATTCGCAAATTTTCGTTTATGTTATGATATGTGTGAGGTAAAAGTAATGCTGAACATTTACCATGCTCTAAAAATATCCATTATATGCATCTTTTGACGATTTGAAAACCTGAAAATTAGAAAGCGTTGCAACGCGAAACGATTGAATAATTTGTAAAGTTCTGTTGTTGTCGTTATATTTTGGGAAACTACGAGAATTGCCTATATAGGTAAAAAATACATCCGCGAATAGCAAGAGCATTGATGGTCGAGTGGTCAAAGCGGGAGGCTTTTTACCTCAGGATTCCAGCCCTATTTAGGATTACTTTATTTCCTTTTTTAAATTGTATTCTTGTTTGTTTTTTTACTGGAGATTTTTAGGTCCAATGTTTAAATTTATCAATATAACGCATTTAAAGACAATCTTCAATGCATACCAAAATCTGTGAAAAGGCTCCTTTAAAAAGCATGCATGATTGTTGGGGAAAATGCGCTTTGTAAACGGCTTGCATTTACATGATCTGAATTTTTGTGCATCCATATTTAAAGGAACCTAATCGGTCAGTGAAATGAAAATGTTTAGTGTGTATTTTTTAAAAAAAGGTTTACATTCAAACGATGAAATATAACCCGTTAGTAAGAGATGTTTTGAAGATATATATATACCTGCATGTGCATATCGTCGATCGAATTACACTTTAATGCTATTTAGGAAATTGATAATAACGTATATCACATGCAGGGTTTTAACTAAAAACCGAAATGCGCGAAAAAATGGCAGAATTGTTGGGTGTAAGTTTCGTCCAGGCTTAAGTCTATTTTCTTTTGAAACGTTATAATGGCGATTTCACTTACTTTCATTTAAAGGGGCCGTCCAACAGATTTTGGCATACATTGAAGCTTGTCATTAAATGCTTTAAATGCTTATATTGATAAATTTAAACATTTGAAATATAAATCTCCAGTAAAGAAACAAGAATACAATTTAAAAAAAAGGAAAAAAAGTAACCCACAACAGGGCTCGAACCACTGACCCCTGGATTCCTGGAGTCCTGGAGTAAAAAGCCTCCTGCCTATACCACTCGACCATTCACGCTCATATTCAGATCGGATGTATTGTTTAGCTATATAAGCAATCCTCGTAGTTTTCCAAAATATCGAATCTCGTCGATACGACGCTTTATCTGTTGGACGGCCTCTTTAAGACAATAGCATATACGATATTTTTAAATAGTGACAATCCGTGGGCAAATCTCTTTAAACAACTGCTTATGCTGTTGAACAACTACGAAACAAAGGATGAGAATTTAATAATAATTGATTAAAACACAGATTATGAGTTACTCATAGTTATGAGTAAATTTATTATTCTCTATTCTCAAAATACTATTAAAATCTCATCATCTTTATAACCCATATCATCATCATTATCATTATCAAACAAATAATAAACCAAAGACAAAATAGGAGTGAGTGCTTGTATTTGACAGGACTTTCAACAAATAAATGCAAAAAACAATTCTTCTGACGCCCGTATATGTTGTATGCGCAATGGATATAGACCTCAACGGCACCGCTCAGTTGAGGAATCTCGAGACGACTGGAAACGGTGTAACATCTTTGTTCAGGTGTATAAAGAACTGAAACGATACTATTTAAATGCTGTAGGGCATGTAATTATGAATACTTCGTATACACATGTGTGTCATGTGAAAAGGTGCAAATGTATTCATAACAATTAGACGTCAAGTATATATCTCAAAAAAGAGTTACTATTTGAATAAACTGATCCCCGCCGATGCCCACAGTGCACACAGGACGCCCCCAAAGCCCATCAATCACGCCAACTTGCTTAAATATTATAAATAAACAAATGTGAAACATTAATTTGTTCAAAGAAGCTGCTAATATCTGCAAGATTCATCTACCACCACCAATCAAGAGAAGTGTACATAACTTCACGTACACCCCATACAATAATCAGTAGTAATAAACGATTCAGGTAAAACCGCGAGCGGGATACGCAACCCTACTGCCATTTTTGTTTTTTTTTTTTTTTTTTTTAATGGCAGGGGGACGTATGAGGACCCATGGCTCGAGACCGGTGTCTAGGTGCCTTCATCACCTCCCAAAACCTCTAATTTAGAGAAATCTACAAATAAGCAGCTATTAAGATACTGTAACATTAAGTATTTTATAGTAAAAAATGTAATTAAAACATTATCAATTTCATTGCGCAAGTTAACATAACAAACAAACATCAAAAGCATCCTGCACACACCCCGGACATCAACAAGAAACAAACAAATCACTCAAACCATAAAATCCATAAAGCATGTATAAAGAATGTTGATAAATCATAAATATTCCGAGAAATATATAAATGCATATGACGAATTTAACAGCTATATTAAACCGACTTCAACATCTAACCAGTCACACAAAAATGAAATATTAAGTAATCGTAAAATAAAAATGTCTTTAAAATTAAACGGTCATTACGAACGACAACAAAAAATTATAACACTGACATTTAAACAAACCAATATTTCAATAAGTATGCTGGAGGTACTATCTCCAGAAATTGAGAGTCTCGAAAAACATGACACCCATAACTTAAAAGACCTCATTCAAACACAATATTATGTAAAAAATGAGTCAAAATAATCAAGAAAACTTAGCTGCTTCAGACTCAAATGAAAATACACCCATCGTCTTTCCCAGTAAAGAAATCGGTTCGTGTTAAGATCCCATCTCACATGGACTAAAAACCGAACTGAAAATATACTAAATATAGACTTTATAATAGCAAAATTATAAACATAAAACAATGTAACCAATTATTTAACCATACATATGTTCATTAAGGGCGGGCGGGCGGGGTTATCACCCTTTCGTTTTCTTGCTCCATAACTTTGCCTGTCAAAAACAACCCTCGAATGGCGTGTTACTAGATGTGCAAATCATATATACCCCAAAACGAAAAACTCGTGCGCTTTCGCGCTAAAACATGCACACAAAACCCGTGCATTATACGCGCTAAACCATTACCATAATCTCTCTTCTAAATAACACGTATTCAACCATACTATAGCGTATTTATCAAACCGAGAATAATTTCATTTACTCATAGTTATGAGTAAATTTATTATTCTCTATTCTCAAAATACTATTAAAATCTCATCATCTTTATAACCCATATCATCATCATTATCATTATCAAACAAATAATAAACCAAAGACAAAATAGGAGTGAGTGCTTGTATTTGACAGGACTTTCGAATAAAACAAAGAGAGAATACAAATAATATAAAACATAAAATGAATACCTAAATATTCTCCACCACGTTATATACCTCTCGAACTGTTTTAACTGAAAAGATACAATTATAAACATTTGTAAAAGCAATAAAATCAATTCAATCAAAATAGGCACACTATGGCCTTCAACAACGGTCAACTGACCACACAAGCCAACTGGCTTATCAACATCAGGCACACTCTGGCCTTCACAAACGGTCAAATGACCACACAAGCCAAACGGCTAATCAACATCAGGCACACTCTGGCCTTCACAAACGGTCAAATGACCACACAAGCCAAACGGCTAACAACATCAGGCACACTCTGGCCTTCACAAACGGTCAAATGACCAATCGAATAATGCACAAGAGAATTAAACAGATATAATAAAACAATATTTACCAAATAAATGATAAACATTAAAACGGAAATAAAAAATATCATAATCATAATCCTTATAATAATAATAACATACTACATAAACCATACCTTTATGTTCTCCAATACTTAATATACCATTCGTACTGTCCAGTTACTGCACTGCAAAAAATAAACTTGCAGATTGTTAATTCCATGTGAACATGCTTTTTAAGAAAATAAGGTCAACTCACAAAAGCCAACCGGCTTTCACACATCAAATCAACTTGCTTTAAAAAACGGTCAACTGACCATACAAGCCAACTGGCTTACCAAATCAGGCCAAATGGCCGTAAACAAATTGGTCCAATGACCACAAGGAACATACACACAACACAAACACAGAACTTAATAATACTCAAAAGCATTTCCAAACCATTTATATAATAATATATTATAGTGTCTTTAAATGTGCTACGAACAACACATCATACATTTCAAATCACACATACATTAATAATGACTTTTCACAAATCTAAATTTAGCGACACCGATAATCTGTCTTTCAAAGAATCTTTAACATATCCGTCCTTAGTGGAAACACTTTTTCATCTATCATGTCTTTGCCAAAGTCTATCCACAGTCTTATTATTGGCACTTATAGATGCTCCACCAGCACGAAAAGAATGAAGTCCATATTTAGAAGAAACATAACCCATTAGACTTAACTTCTTCCTCAAAACTATCATTTATAGTAGAATAACTTATATGCTTATTATTAGAAATCAATTTGAAACAGTGTTAAACATTACACAAATAAACTGGTCTAAACACATAATCAGTAGATGAACATGCAATATCTGCAACACACAAACACTTTTCAAACAATTTCACAGGACATGTGTCTGTATTAGTTTTGCAATCAGAACAGTATTACCCTCTCTTAAAATGTCCGTTTTTGACTTTTCAACTTAAATATCACAATGCATATCTAAAAATACAACATCTGATCTTTAACAGACAAAATTTCACTTATCCTAAAAAACCAGCATAAGATAAGAAAAAGATTGTAACGCCTCTTAAATACCCCAAAGAACAATCGCTCTCAGAAACAAAAGTGTGATAAAATTTCTTTAATATATCTGATGTAATAGGCTCTTTTTTAACTACCGTCTTTGCAATTCTCCGAATGCACCCAAATAAAATACATCATAATAATCCTAGTAATAATAATAACATACTACATAAACCATACCTTTATGTTCTTCAATACTAAATATACTATTCGAACTGTCCAGTTACTGCATTGCAAACAATAATCTTGCAAATATTGTAAATTCTATGAGACTTTCGTTCCAAGAAAGTTCGGTAACCTGACAACACAAGCCAACAGGCTTTCACACACCATTTAGACTGGCTTTAAAAACGGTCAACTGACCATACAAGCCAACTGGCTTTCAAAATCAGGCCAATTGGTCTTAAACAACTTGGTCCAATGACCACAAGAGACATGCACAAATACCAAACACATTTTACGAATGTTCTCACAATCAATACGTATGTTCTGCTCTTAAAATTAAAACTACCGACTTGACATTTGTTTTTAGGTTCAATTCACCAACACAGACATACTTTAAGCTACTGATCGAACCCTGGCTCAAATTTCCATGGCAATAGCATAAGCTCAATTGATATACTAGAACACCGTATTAACTTTGATTTACTAATTTGAAAACAACAAAATGCTTAACACACTCAAATACAAAGCTATAGGTACTTGGTAGGCTGCAAAAATAGTCAATTTTTAGAATTTTAACCCATGAAACAAATCTCAAAGAAAACCGTTATTGATGCAAAGTTGAATTTCTGTGACTCTAAAAAGAATACATGTACCATCTGAGAATAATCCCTGTTGCTGAACCGTTACTTGTTTTTGTTCAATTAAACGCAAAACCTAGAAACCCATTCATTTTTACGTGCTAAACCATAACCATACTCTTTCTCTTCTAAATAATATGTATAGACCAACATCATTCGGTATTTATCAAACCTAAAATAATTTCATTCACTCGAAATTCGTTAATGTAGTATTATCCATTCACAAAATACTGTTAACTATTCCTCCTCCTCATCAATAACGTTAGCATCATCATCAACATTTATAACATCGTCATCAATAAAATCATCATTATTAATCTTAACAAGTTATTTTCTAACACATAATTACACAAAACAAAACAAACAACAAATTATACCTTTCGAGCTGCCCTCTTACTATAATGTTACACTATTCATTATTTATTCTTCGAACATTCCAGCTTCCGAAAAAATAAACTTCGCAAACATGTGTAAATGCAATTTAAACATGTGTTTTGAGACATATTTTAGTGAACTGACACGCAAGCAAACTGGCTTATACGCATCTGAAAAAATCTGCTTTAAACAAAGTGTCAACGGACAACCCGAGCCAACCGGTTAATTTACATAAGCCAATCTGGCCCTTAATAACATACATTTAATGTTCTCCAATATATATAATATCCTTCGAACAGTACAATCTTAACATTAAATAAAAACAAAAATGTAATTGTAAACGCACGTTTTAACAAATTTGGTTAACAAACTACACGCGCTAACTGGGTTTATCCACATCTGGTCAACTGGCTTTCACCAAAACGATAAGCAAAATTACACATGTTAACTGGCATTCAAAAAACGGCCAAACACCATAAAAGCAAAATGTCTTTACACATCAAGCCAACAGTCCACCAAACAAGAACAAAAACTAACACGAAAACAAAATCGACTTATATTGCAAATAAATCCGGTCTACTTTTGTTATCATTACAGTACCTAATCTTTAAAAATGCATTAAACTATGACGAAACTAAATTTAACAAAACCGATAAATGCCTTTCATCTAAGTTTAAAACAACAGTCTTATTGTCAACGCTCTTTTCAAACCAAATTTATACCACAGTTTATCCAAAATATCGTAAATTAATTAGCACATATGCATACACCATTATTGACACCAACCTTGCAGGGGAAACTTAACGTCTTAAATTATTATGAAAAATATAATAACTCTTAATGTTTTAATTCAATTTAGAGAAAATGTTTAATTGTATACAACAATAACATAAACTGTTTATTCAATATCCAGCGAACGAGATGTAATATATGCAAAACACAAACATGTTTCGAAAAAAGTTTACAAGACAAGTCTCTATAGCTGTTTCATAGATGAATAGAATATATATTTCCGTAATGTATCGATTTTTGATGTTACATTCTTAATTCACAATTGGAATACCTGAATAGTTTAAAGATATGTTCGCATAAATTTTCATCCGCTTATTATCATACCACCTCATATATCGCACACAACCATCGTGCTGAATTATATGGAAAACGGCAGTTAATTGTTATTAATCGTTTGTTGAATTATACGCTTGGAACTAATACACAAACTTGTAACACATGTATTACCATATAAGGTGTTATATCTTAAAAACAATAAAAATAAAGCAAGGTGTTCGTAAAAACATGAGGGAGAGTGATCTAACTCTGCTATCAAAACAACCTGGAGTGACACACTATGTGGCCTTACCTATATATAATCCTACCAGACCATTACATTTGCGACCTCTTTTTGAACTTAAATAGTTTCATTTTTACACAATAATCAAATCAATTGATGTATCTGAATAGTTGGAACTAAAAAAAAACAACAGCACAAATAAAGATATGGAGCATGTTATTGAATATACTTATCATAAAAGTTAACAAGGAACACAACCTGTGTTAATTTCAATCGGAATGTTGTTGCCAGTGTTATTACAATAAACAGAACCAACAAGTCTGACCTTTGTTCGAAGTTCCAGCTCACCATTCCGCTTCTAGCAGAGAATCAGTCCTCTCATCGAAAATCTCCTTCCGAATACTATGTATTTCGCAAATGAACGCCTAAACTACTTTATCACCCTTTCGTTTTCTTGCTCCATAACTTTGCCTGTCAAAAACAACCCTCGAATGGCGTGTTACTAGATGTGCAAATCATATATACCCCAAAACGAAAAACTCGTGCGCTTTCGCGCTAAAACATGCACACAAAACCCGTGCATTATACGCGCTAAACCATTACCATAATCTCTCTTCTAAATAACACGTATTCAACCATACTATAGCGTATTTATCAAACCGAGAATAATTTTATTTTGTTGCAGTTTTTCTCAAGTTATTGTCAGGTCTATTTCGTTTCCGTAGAGGTAGCTTATGTCGTCCGTTTGTAAGCTCAAATTTGATTGACTGGCGGGTTCAAGGGCTTATTCTAAAAATAAATGCTGGTCTAGCAGGATTTTTCTGCTGCAGAAAAATCCTGCTCGACCAGCATTTATTTTTAGATTATGGTATTAGCCAATCAGACCTCTTTACTTGTTATATTTGCAATTTGCTGCGAAACTGGTTTGTTTGGAAAAAACGGCTGCCGCCATGATGGTGCCTTTTTCACATCTTCTGCAAGTTTATCCGACGACCTGATGAAAGTTTAACATTGACACGCGGTAAGTGCTCTATATTTTGACTGCAAACTAGTCGATCAAAATATTGTTGCCATTCGCTAAATAAGAAAATCGATCAAAATGTCTAACGACTGTTAAAACTTTTGCGGAAATCATGACGACGACTGATAAGAATGGCTCAATGGGTGCGCAAGTGTAGGTTCTCTGTTTCTATCGATTTACTTACTTAATGATTCTTAATTATTGCTTCCGACACAGGTGCCGATTGCCTGTGATTGTGCCTTTCTGGTTAACATTGTTTACGTTTCTCGTTCTCTCCATACATGTATATCTGCTGTCCTTACTTTGACAATTATCCAAAATATCATGTCTGTTTACCAGTTCTGGAGGATTTTTCTCAATTTCAATGTAAATTATTTTTCACCGAGGCCAATTAGCTTGTTCAAAGCTTACAACAGGTAAAATATGAGTTGTGTCTGAAATACAAGTTGTTTTTTTTTTTTTCATAATTGAAATGTTTACAATTTACCATTTATTGAATAATTTGGCAGTGCATAATGAAGTTCTGGGATGTTATTTTCAGCTCTGAACTGCGAAAAAATTGCGTAATAATTACACTGATGGCACTATAATGAGTTACCTTTCATCTGTCCTTCCATTTAAATGTCCCTAAAGCAGACTTCCCCAAACTTTGTCTTCACAGAAAAAGTTTAGGCATTGTATTACACACTCATTTTAACCATGGCATGCTATTGTACAACATGTCTTGTCGGAAATAAATTCGATAAAAAATAATGCAGGAAATAATCTTTCCATTGCGAATCGTTTGTATCTTTTTATCTTTATTCTAAAACGCCCCTCTTAATAATAATGTCATGTATAGCTGGTTTAGAATTAAAGATGATGATATGTCCTAACAGCATTTGTCATTTCATTTACTGTACTTCTTAACCTACATGTTTTTGAATATTCAGTCCCCATATAACTACGCCCATATGTTGTGGACATTTTCATACAATAATACAAACAGGATTATGTATTGGAGTTTGCTGTTTAAATTGACAATGGGAGGGTAACGGGTTTGTTTTTAACCAGATGTGAGGAACTAAACGCAATTTGCAGGGAAAAAAGGAGGAGAAAAATATATCCCTTTATACCACTTAAGTATATTTGCATTACAGGAGCTCTGGTGTCGTGAGGTTGAGGAAACTAGTGTTGAATCTAAAACATTTAGCATCATGGACTCAAAAGTGAGAAGCCAAGTCAGACACCGCAAAATGTAAAATAATCTGTCAGATGTTTGGTCTGACAGGCTTGGAAATTCTGTCAGACTGAAGGATAATTTCTGGATTCCACTTATTAGCACACCTGATAAAAGCATTTTTTAGTATTAGCATATAGAATGTCAAAGCACAGATTAATTCCTTTAGATGTTAATGTATTTTTCTTCTATTAATAGCATCATTTTTAACCCCAATATTCAGAATTCACTTAAAGTCTTTATAGCATAGAAATTCTCGAAATGCCAAGAAAATATGCTTTCAATCTGCTAAAATATGCTCAAATGCAAATGCAAATACCGTAGAATACAATTCCATTTGATAAATAGTTATCTTAAACATCAATCATATACAATGTTGCATTTAAATTTCACGTTGACTATCAATTATTAACAGATTTGACTTATTGTATGCCCCCAGTTGCTTTATTTATGCTAAATTGTAAGTTCTTGTAAAGGGGGCCTTTTCACAGATTTTGGCATGTTTTGAAGTTTGTCATTAAATGCTTTATATTGATAAATGTAAACATTAAATTTTAAAAGCTCCAGTAAAAAATCAAAAATAAAATTTTAAAAAGGAAAAAAAAGTAGCCCGCAACAGGGCTCGAACCAGTGACCCCCGGAATCCTGAAGTAAAAACACATTAGCAAACTGAGCTATCCTGCCAAGCATACAAACGATGCGTATTTTATACGTTATATAGGCAATCTTCGTAGTTTTACAAATTTAAACGACAACAACAGAACTCTCCAAATTATTCAATCGTTTCGCGTTGCAACGCTTTATAATTTTTAGGTTTTTAAATCGTCAAAAGATGCATATAATGGCTATATTAGACCATGGCAAATGTTCAGTAATACTGTTTCCTCACCAATATCATAACTAAACCGAAAATTTGCGAATCTGAAACAATTGTTTTCAATTTCGTCAAATTACCAAACCGTGAAAAGATCCCTTTAATAGCATATTCCTGTTATTAGCATAATTTTTGCTGACATGGTATGCTAAGAACAGGAATCCACTGTACATGCAGCAACATATTAATCAGGAATTATGGTTTGAATCCATGAACTGTTATTTTTAATGGTGAAAGTAAATCTCCATTGCGCGTTTTCAAAAATTCCTAATCAAGCTCGGTAAAAGAACACACAGAATAGCAAATTTATTACAGCGCCAATTTCCGGGTAAAAATGTTTGATTTTTTTATATCCCGTAAAGACCAATGCCGCATCATATCATATGGGTGATTTCAAAAATAATGAAGCGTAAATGAAACATGCATTTATTTTCTTACCATTAAGCATGTTTGAGTTCTTTTTCTATCTTACAGAAGTGTTTCCATGTGATTAACTTAAATGTGACAAGTCTTCTCAATAACTTGCTTCATTAACAAAATATATTGAAAAATATCCTTAAAATTGCCCCAAGTGTACTGGTTTTGCGTGACATTCTATGTAAAAGGCAATTTTCGATTCTATACTTCAATAAAACTTTCAGAAATGTTAGGTATTGCCATCATTTAATATATATAAAAATGCATATACTTTAAGAAAAATAGAACAATGCTTCTCACTAAGGTTGATATCTCTTGTAGCAAGTGTTCAACGCAATGATGTTCTTGGCAATTTTGTGCCACAATTTTCCCCTCTTTCCATATATAAAGAGGTGGCATCATCAAGTGCTTCAATATTAATAGGCAAATAGTGTAGTTTTAACCTGTCACATGTTTTTTTTACACATTTGTACAGGTATTTATACAATTATTTGTTCATGTAAATTTTGAACAGCTGAATACTAAATGTGGTCAGAATTTGTCCCTGTCCCAA
Source organism: Dreissena polymorpha (assembly GCF_020536995.1). Taxonomy (NCBI): domain Eukaryota; kingdom Metazoa; phylum Mollusca; class Bivalvia; order Myida; family Dreissenidae; genus Dreissena; species Dreissena polymorpha. The sequence goes on from NC_068357.1 coordinate 27,273,800, forward strand.
GTGTACATTTTTGCAAGAAAGTTATTTTAAATTTTCATAAGATATAATTTTCAAGGTTTTACATCATTTTCTTCAAACCATTAATGCTTATCACAAGATGTACTGAAAATTTGAGCCTAAACCTTGTGAACTTTTTTTGAAAGACAAATATCGTATTGTCTCAAGTGTACGAAATTTTTATCATGTTTGATGGACAGGTGATAGCTTTTAAAAAAATAACCAAGGCACTAATTTTCTGGAAAGAAGTACACAGAAGGGTGTAATCTCCAAGAGAAAAAGGTGGTTTCTTCACACTGGAGGTGAAATACTCTTATTATATGGGTATGTCTCCATATTTTGTCTTCAGAAGAAAAATATAAGCATATAAATGATTATGTGTAGGAAGTATATTTGACTTTACCATAACATTATTACAAAAATACATTTCCTCTTCTATAATTAATGTCAATTTTAAACAAAATGTTGATCCAATAATCTTCAATGTTAGCCTGAAGTTGGTTATTAAATGTTGTACATGTACACTTTGGACACAAAATAAATGTTTTTCTTATAAACCTCCAGAAAGTGAAAACAAACTTACATTATAGCAGAATTAATGATTATATTTCGATTTAATAAAGCATTCAAAAGCAACTGAAAAAAAGCCAAAATAAAAATTGAACATGGTCAAATGTCAAATATGATGGATGACAAAGTCTTTCACTTATAATTATACCACGCAGGCTGTCACCCTTGTGGTACAATTCCTACACATCTAAACTCAAAACCATGTTAAAACCTTCGATAAACAACGGTACAGCACTTATTATTTCATTATTGTAATGACACCTTACCAAAATATATAGAGGATATATTGTATTACAGAGGAAGGTCAAGTAAGAGGACATTGTGTTATGTATAAAGTATAAAAAGAACAAGGTCTAATTTATAAAGAACAAGGTCCAATATATAGAGAATATAATGTTTAATATATAGAGAGCAAGGTCTAAATATAGAACAGTGAATTATATTATAGAAAACGAGGTATATTATAAAAATATAAACATGTATTTTGTATACAGAACCATGTTCAATATTTAAAGAAAAGCGTCCAATATATAGAAAACACAATATTAGATCAACTTCAAGTATAGAGGGCAATGTTTTAAATATAGATATCAAATTCCAACATATAGAACACAGGTTAGCGTGTGGCTATGATATTAATTAGTGAAAACATCATTTTGAATGATAAATAATCATATTATAACGAAAAATTAAATTTTATGAAAAAAATCACTATCAAATATATATATATAACAAGCTATGCAACTCAAAATCACCCCAAAACGGGGTGCATCGCTTTGAACAGCCATATCTTCATCAATTGTGCAGCGATTTTCACGATCTCGGTCTTATTCAACGCATAAATGAATTATCTTTCTGGAAATGTATATGTCTTTAAGACTGAAATCTTCACGGAATAAAGGTCATCTTCCCTACAGAGTTCATTTACCTCGATACCGTAATTCAATAAAACATATGAAAAAACATTATTACCGTTCTTGTCGTTACATTATGCATCAAGGCTAACTGTCCAGCGCCGTTTGAAACCTTTGTTTACATACATTTCAACTAACTGACATTTTAAACATACGAGTGATTTCATTGGTCCAATGCGGAGGTGTGTCTTTACAACTGGATATTTCATTCATAAAGACTGCATGATCATTGTCAACTGGGTCATGCGAGTTGTGTATCGTGTTATTTCTTAAAAACTGACCCAGCATTTGTAAAAATATTGCAAGACCAAGATCGTGAAAATCGCTGCACAATTGATGAAGATATGGCTGTTCAAAGCGATGCACCCCGTTTTGGGGTGATTTTGAGTTGCATACCTTGTTATATTTGATAGTGATTTTTTTTTCCATAAAATTTAATTTTTCGTTATAATATGATTATTTATCATTCAAAATGATGTTTTCACTAATTAATATCATAGCCACACGCTAACCACCTGTGATATAGAAGAGGCATATTGTCTTATATTTAAAGATCAAGGTCAATGCCATAGACAACAATGTTCAATATGTAGGGAACATCATTTGATTTTTAGAGAACAAGGTATGATATCCATTTGAATAGAGAACAATGCCTAGCATATAGATCTCCAGCATATAGAGAGCAATGTCAAATAGATCTTTTTTATATAGAACAAGATAAATTATGAAACCAAGGTCAAATATATACAACTATGTGAAATATATTGAAATCCAGGTCAAATGTATCTACAATTTGTGAAATATATGTGTTTTTTAATGGGAAATACAGATCTATGACACACTGCATAATTATAGAGATTTCTTATGCCTCTTTTATCCCATAGGTTATAAACATACTAACGGCCACAAAAATACCTTAAATGAAATACATATAATTTAGTTATGCTATTTTTCTTCAGTTTTTCATCCATTTTGAAAATGTCCCAAGTGTACAAATTTGGCCTAAAATCATGCTAGATCCTTTCAGCAAACAATTCAAGTTCCCTGTAACTTATCTTATAATTTTATAAGAATATGTTATGCCAATTTAATATGTATTCTATATTACTGACTGTTGGGGTATTTCTTAGATTAAATGAAAACTAAAGTTGTCAGGTACAAATAACCTTAAATCTTTAAACATCAACCTTAAATCATCAAATGGAGCTTCTAGCACAGAACATTATTTGGGGAAGCATACATTTTTATAGTCAAATGTAATAAAAAAATTTAAAGTATTTTTATATGTTGAATGGTTTGCTTATTTTACTTGTATACATGTAAGTGTCCCAAGTGTACAAATGTTTGAAAATTGTATACAGTTTCGGCAAAAGCTATTTTTTGCAGATTTTCTTATATAATGAAAGAGAAACTTCACATATCTTTGAAGGCCATCCTAAATTTTGATAAATCTGAGTTTTTACTTTAAGATACACTGCTTTGAGGCCAGGATTTTTTTTTTAGGAGTATAGTTATGAAAAATATGTGTTAAAAAAGATGAAAATGTCATTTTTCCATATTTTTTTTAAGAACACTATTGATTTTGTATTTAAATTTTGCTTAAGAACATACTTAATGTTGACAAAACACAAAAAATATTGATAACATGTTTTAATAGGATATTATTAAGTGCAAAAGACATTTACATTTATAAAAAAAAAATCAAAACATTTGGTTGTGAAAAAGTGATTACATCTGACAGAACGGCCCTACTCATTTATGAAACTTGATCCCTTTCCCTATGCAATACAAACAAAACTGTTGCCATAACTTAACATATAAAATTGAGAAAAAAATTAATTTAGGCTTCATTATCCCCACGCTTTTCGGAGAAAAAGTGGGGATATTGTGGTTATCTCCGTCTTCCGTCCGTCAGTGCGTCCGTCCGTACATTAACTTTTCCTTTAAACATCTTCATCTCCTAAACTACTGGTCCGATTCTGATGAAATTTCTCAGTAATGTTCCTGGGGTGAACCTCTTTCAAATTTGTTCACATTATGCCCCTGGGGTCAAATTTGACCCTGCCCGGGGGTTACAAAATTGAAAATTTGCTTATATAAGGCCTATTTTGTGAAAACTTTCAAAATCTTCTCGTCCATAACCATTGGGCATAGGTCTATCAAATTTGGTATGTAGAGACAACTTATAGTCCTCTACCAAATTTGTTTAAATTATGTCCCTGGGGTCAAATTTGACCCTGCCCCGGGGGTCACAAAATTGAACATATGCTTATATAGGGTCTATTTTGTGAAAACTTTACATATCATTTCGTCCATAACCATTGGGCCTAGGGCTACCAAATTTGGTATGTAGTGACATCTTATAGTCCTCTACCAAGTTTGTTCAAATTATGCCCCTGGGGTCAATTTGAAACTGGCCCGGGGGTCACAAAATTTAATATATGCTTATAAAGTGCTTATTTTGTGAAAACTTTCAAAATCCTCTTGTTTAAACTAGTAAAATGAGTTTACTACATTTTGTAACCATTTATACAAAATGAAATTATATTTGAGATCATATACTAAATTCAAAACCAATTAGCAATTGCAAAATGTGGATTGTACGACGAATGAGATAAATCACTGCATTACATAGTATGCGCAACACGTGAAAGAAAACGGATATCAGGTTTAAAACGGTTTTCGATTGCTTTTTCATTTAAACGTTCATATCAGGAAAGCTTAGAAATATTTTTGGACCGAATTTGGAATATATATATGGCAAAATGTCGTCTCTTCGTATCTGTTTTTACTTATAAATATTGAACAAAATGGAAAATATCGCATGTCAAACCCGGGTTCCGCTTGTATTATTGAGACACCCTTTAGAACACACGGCTTAGACTCTTGAGTCAAAGCTCACATTATGTCGCGACAAGCCATTGACATCTCACAAAATCTCCTTTGCTTTTTGCTTAGTTAATCAGCTTTAAATGACAACCAATTCATGAAAATCGGACAATACGAAGTTTTTTATCAAAGAGCCGGAGCAACCACATTCTTTTCAAAAACCAGAATTTATCAAAATAGCCCGAATTTTTACGTCCAAAATTTCTCATGTTAATCTGTACATAGACTAAAAATATTAGGAAAAAAGGAAAATACATTAACGTCAATTTTGATTGCTCACGTATTAAAATGCAGCACTTATCGTTAAAAACAGAAAAAAATTCTTCCACATAACATGTAAGATATTTATATGGTTTGTAACAGACTATTCAATATGTCTTTGTAACAATCGTTCGAAAAATTGAAGTCAAATTTTTTTCAACTTTTTCTGTCCCAAATGGCTTACAAAATGGACAGGAAAATATCCACCCAAAACGGTATATGAGCTTTTCAAAAAATATGTAATTACATTTACGTCATTGCCTTCTAGAAACCGATAAATTATTTTCATTTTCAACAGCTAGAAAGTATATCTATACAGACTCGATAATAGAAAGTACTGCATTAAATAGACACCTAGTCAAAGAGTCAGAGGGTCACACAACCGATTTTTCTATAGGGAGGAGCGGCTGTTACAATGTATATCTGTTACCAAACCCGTATCATATACCGGTATTTGAAATCATTAAAAAGTATACATCATTAGATATTTTAAGCGAAAAGGTATACCGTACTTTGTCACATATCTTTTATTCGTTGTATGCATTTAATCAATTACAAGAAAAATGAATGTTTACGTCATGATACAGGCATACTCACATAGCGGAGAGGGAAATGTAGCCCTTGCCCATGAATAAAATTGGTTGGGTATGAAATTCAAAGCTGGGGTACATTGTACTGTTACTAAAGAACCAACTGAAAATAACTGCCCCGCTCACATAGGCCACACACACCCAAAATTATGTTCTAACATAATTTCTTCATTTTTTAAACCCTAATGATTTCCCGCGATTTATTTTACGATCATTGCCGATCTTCAATGATCGGTTATTTCCGAGTGAAGCATTTTATTTTTTTCAAACTTCGAATTTTGATATATGTTTACGTACTTCCTTTAGAAGACATTTTTTCACAATAAATATTGACTTTGATCCAAATATCATCTGAAAAATACGGTTTTGCGATTTCTTCAAAGATCGACGAGCCTTTTTACCTGTTTTCTTATGGATATCTAATTTATGCTTGCACTAATGTAAAGTTGTCGTGGCCGAGTGGTTAAGGCGATGGAATCGTAATCTTTTGGGATCTCCCCGCGCATGTTCGAATCCTGCCGACATCGCATACTTTTTACTCATGGCGCTCTTCCATAGATAAAAATTTTACAAAAATAAATGTCTGTAAAAGAATACTTATTCATCTTGTTTAAGCTTTTAACACCTTTACTGCATAAGTACACACCAGCTGCATGCCCATATTTCGAAATTTGAATGAATTATGGAACTTATATATATCCTAGGGGTGAAAATAAACTGGACAAAAGCCGAGCGTGGGGGTGGTTTTGAATAAATCGGTATATTTTCTTAAAACGCACGGAAAGCCTACCTACAAATTTGCAGGTAGTTTAGTGAAATGATGCTGATTAAGAAAATAATTAATTAGATTATTTTTGGATATGTGCCCATTGGGGGTGCGCTACCTTAACCGGTTAACTTCAAATTGAAACTGAACATTTCTTATGACAGGATCGCTCTCAACTATCCATGAACCCATTGCCCATCCTCTAATATATAATATAGAAATGGTTTGGTCTGACAGTTATCTGCTTGGTCTGACCGATTTTTGGATTTTCGGAGCTTTCGCCATGTCTACCAAAACATAATTATCTGAACTTGAAGACTTAACTCCAAAAATAAATTTAGATCAGCGAAAAATGATGTATCCAAAAAACGACAGTCCGAAAAAATATACCAGTTTTCACTTGAAATAAAATGTGCATATCGTTTGATTGCAGAAAATGAAAACCAGTAACCTAGCAAATACGTAAAAATTATACCATTTGGTTGACATTATTCTTTACAAGAGCATAGCTTGTGGGTAAAAAACAACTTAACGATAACGTCGATAATCGGCAGAAAGTTGTTACATCATCACCATAGAACTAATTCTTTAATGATCATCCTTTAATTCAGATCGGTGGTCGGTAGAAAGGTGTAAAGTGATTAGCTTAGATATAATTTATTGTTGCGCTTCTTGTCATTTGTTTATTTTTAAATACGACGGTTGCCATCGGCCACAATATTTTTGGCAGATGGCAATAGTAACTGTGTTTGCGCATGAATGACCCATTAGTGTGTGTGTCAGCGAACTCAATATTGATTGGCCAGCTACCATGTGCACTTCAATAACAACAAGGTCAAGCAATGTCTCATGTTCTGGTGCAGACTGGTTTTCGTTTATTGTTTAATTTGCTAACACTTTCAATGAAACAAAAAGAAAACAATAGAGAACAAGTCTGGATTTAAATGGCGGAAATTTTCAATGAAATTTTTCGAGTGTTTAGAATTTTTGCAAATCAAATCAGAATTTCTTGAGCCAAATTCTCAATATTTTCGCAAATGGCTCAAATGGCAAACGACAGCGCGAGCCCTGAGCTTGTAAGCCTGATCTAGCGATTTAAGCCTGATTGAGCTGTATAGCCCGATCGGATAGTTCCACCTGCCTTCCCAACTCCAGGGAAGGACGTTTTTGTTTCTTATGGTTTTTCAAATCCTGGGTAAAGTCCCTGCCCTACTGATCAATAGTTAATACCTCGCAAATTGCCCCTACCCTTTTCATCTATATGGTCACGGCTACATTTGCCTAAAAGCCCCACACTGCCAAAGCAGTTAAGGGGAAATCAGTCAAGTTAAAACAGTTTAATTCAGAAACAATACAGCTTTGAAGTGCATGCAAATTATAGAATTAAAGGGATCTTTTCACGTTTGGTAAATTGACAAAATTGAAAAAAAGTTGTTTTAGATTCGCAAGTTTTCGTTTTAGTTATGATATTTGTGAGGTAACAGTAATACTGAACATTTACCATGGTCTAATATAGCCATTATTTGCATCTTTTGTCGATTTAGAAACCTGAAAATTATAAAGCGTTGCAACGCGAAACGATTGAATAATTTGGAGAGTTCTGTTGTTGTCATTTAATTTTGTGAAATTACAAAGATTGCTTATATAAACTATAAAATACGTATGTCTTATATACTTGGCAGGATGGCCGAGCGGTCTAATTGGTTTATACTTCAGGACTCCGGGGGTCACTGGTTCGAGCCCTGCTGCGCGCTACTTTTTTTCCTTTTTTAATTTTATTCTTGATGTTTTACTGGAGCTTTTTAGATGCAATATTTACATGTATCAATATAAAGCATTTAATGACACACTTCAAAACATGCCAAAATCTGTGAAAAGGCCTCTTTAAATAATTTTGTTAATTTATTGAAATGTTTGGGATGGTGGAAAATACCTTTTCATTTCTTCAATCATATCCATCGCTGCCCTGAAACTTTCGAGTAACGGTGTAAACTCGGGATATGATGTGGTCATTCTGTTCACATTTCTGGCCAGAGCATCCAATCTTGTCAGTGAAGAGTTAATTACCTAAAGGGACATATTTGTCTCGAAAGTTCTTGTAATTGAATTAAACACAAATGATAAATTATCGAACAATCACTCGAGTAAACGTGACTAAAAAGAAAATTCTCACTTTCGAAATGGCACACAAATGCGAAGTGTTACGAGTGTTCTGATTGGTTGATTGACTCCTCTTCAGAACCTATGCCGTACTATAATTTATGCCTGTAAACCGTTTGGTTTCCTAAACTGTCCCGGACGGTTTGTAATCCACAAAATAAATCGCCCGGTACAGTTTACAGACGCACGCGCGGTTCAAAAGTAAGAAACTGTCCCGGACAGTTTAGAGTAGTTTTAGACCAGTTCGTACACCATAATATTTACATAACAAACGTACCGCTTGCAGTCTTTTGATTTATCTAAGGGAGACAACCTGTATCATGTAGTCTCCAATCTTCAAGCAAACGGTAAATGCGTAGTACACAACAATGTTTTTCCTACCACATGCGCACAGAAATATTCCAAAATAACGTATTGGCAAGTGACTAAATAGAGAATTGCGTCTTCAAACAAATGTTATTGATTTTTTTTAGACATTATAGCTTTGCACACTCAGGCAAATCTTAGTATACCCTTACCTTTAATTTTTTTTTATCTCCCTTTGCCCCTCGATCGAAGTTTATAGTATTACTGGTTATGAGCGGAATAATATTTTTATAAACATGTTTTTTTTATTATAAATTATTCAATAGAAATAGTGCACAACAATATTCTTAAACAGACGAGTATATTTTTACTAACTAAAAGTATCCCGGTTTGTTGCTATAATGACTAATGATAACGTACACGTATATGGAAAATGACTCGACGTAACAATGTTTATGTTCGAGCGTGAAGATTCCAAGAACAATATTCAAACACCAACATTCTAAAAACTAGATTTTTCCCCAGATATGACACGTACGCCAACGTGTAGATCACGTTCTAATTCATATACAGTTTTCAATTGACCCAAATCGCTGAGCGATTAGCAGCCCCCATAAACATTCGTTCAATTGAACGTCATCAATAAATGACGTCCAATATATCACTCATTCTATATTATTCGTTGCAGTATTGCTTTCAAAAACTAGTATGATTATTCTCCAACACAAACTCAAAAGCAACTGAGTATAATAGCTGAATATGATAGGACTTTTTAACCTAATTATCGTTAAGCCCTCACCCCTTTTTGATTACATACACAAATAGAGCGTTACTGAATATGATAGTATTATCGTTAAACTCATTTTTGGACGTGTTTAGTCTAAATGTAAGTGTAATTGTACATTCCTTTCTTTTTGTTACAACCAACTTTATATCAAAAGCTTTATTTATTTCATTACGCTTAACGCCAAATACTTAAAGTGAAATGATGACACAACTTACCACACAACTAACCACTGAGTATATGCTCAAGTGTAAACGATTTATTCGGATGGTAATTTTTGTTTTCCCTTACATCATTTTTTTAAAATTTACTTTAAATTTATTCTGATGTGAAATCCAAGGATTATATGGTTAAAACCACAAAAACGGTAAATATTACAATAAATCAAAATACACTTAATGAACGCAAGTTAATAACTATTTTACAAAACTTTATACAAAATGCAAAATTAATACATTTAGACATTCTTTCATAATTTTATAAAGAAGTGATTTTGACAATAAAATAAATCCGACAATAAGTTTAAACATATCAGGTATCAATAAAGTAACATTCTTACCTAAAATCAAGGAGAGTAGTCTCTCCGTTATTTAGGGTTTCACAGCCCGATGATAAGTTACTTTACCACTGAAATACTGTTCTTTAAATAGGCCTTAAGCGAGTGCGACGTGTCAAATGTAAACACGAAATACGAAAACACTTTTTTTTGGAATCCGGATTTCGGTGAAATAGCTAGTTGAATGATCTTCAGGATGTTTACAATTTATCAGGTATTCGTCTCATCTGCGTAGCTGGACATCGATAATGTAATACTGAACATGTTTATGCCATTTTAGTTCATGAGCATTGAAAGCGTTTATCTTGAGAAAATGATTTATTAAGGTATTGACGGTTTACAATCATGTACATTTCGAATATTGTGCTCGCCTTTAACGCATGATGGCATACAACCCACGCGACATTTCAACCCGCGCTATTGAGATGAACATGAATTTCTCGGAGGCACCTACGCTTTTCTTTTAACAATACATCTAATTAAAAAAAAACATGCATTTCGTGGAGCCACCTACACATTTACGTTTGAAAATACATATATTTATGCAAATCGATCTTTGTATAAGCGCGAATACGTAAACTCCGGCCCACACATCTGAGACATCATGCTCACATAATTCGGAATCGCGAACATCAACATTAAATTAACAAACCAAAACTTCGTTCGATACCTAAAATGAGGTTTTCAGAGAAAAAATGAAAAAGATTAATCAATGTAACATATTTTAGATATTCTAAAGCTAATTGGAGAAAATCGTTTAGCCGTAAATGGAGTAGGTGTTTTTTTTCAAATATATTATATAAACACTTTGTGACAGTTTACTTTCTATTCATGGGGTGGGTGGATAAGAAAAATTGGTTTATGACGCGCCATAAATTATATTATTTGTCACCCCTTTATCATTTAATACACACAATGTTGACGGTCCAAGCTGATGACTCCTGGAAGATATACACTGAAAGGAACTTCATGGGAAGCTCTTTCGTTTTTCATTATTTCTTAAAAATTAATTGTCTGTTTTCGTTTTTGGTTTAAATCTTAGATTCGTAATTAAAATGGCCTGATTATGCCCCGGCAATGCCCATTTAGTCACAGCCGTATGGTGTGCTCTGTTCAATCGATTAATCATTTCATTGAAAGTTTCTTTTAAGGTAAAGTATTAAAGGCCCATACATAAAGTGTGCATATCAATGTGTTGCTGGTTTGTTTATTTTAATTATAAATAATATTTAATTAATTTGATTAAATAAAGATCTTAAGTTAAATATTTTACCATTTTACAATCAAAAATGATTTGGAGTCAAAACTTTCTGGGAGAAGCAACGTAATAGGTAGTCAATAGTCGGGCGGATTAATAGTATTGCTAGTATAACGGAGTAATTTGACGACGAAAGGTCTCTAACCAGACTTTTTATGAGTCAGTGCGAGTATGTAATTTACTGCTAGTCACTTTAAATATTGTCTGAGAGTCGTAAAGTATCAAGAGACTATGTTCCGGAACTAGCCTGATTTACTGGTTTATTTTTGATTATCAAGGGTGTTTGCGAGGCACTAGGACAAGTCCAAGAACTAGCAAGGCTGTCTGTAAGCCTTTGGAAATCAGGAGGCTAAGTATAAAAGATAACCGGAATCTCTGAGAACCCAAAGGATTCGATCCGAAAACGAAATACGAATACAAGCAGTAAGGATGGGACTAGGGAGAGGCTAAAATGTATGTTAGTGTTTAAAAGTCACTAGGCTGCGACCACGCACAAGCCAAACTGGTGTTTGGAAAATTTTTGGGGTACCTAGGCTACGACTTGTCAGTATCCAGTCTGTTTTGGAAGCCTATGGGTTTAAATAGGCTACGCATAGCTACTGTCTTTGAGTCTTTGTGTTTTAATAGGCTACGTCCAGGAGCCAGCCAAATTCTACAAGGTATTTTAGAGGTTCCAGTATATGCAAAGGACCTACCAAGTATGTATCTGAATCTTTGGGAAACACAAGACGTATTCCAAGAGCTAGCCATACTGCCTTAAAACCATACGGAGTTGACACGAAAAGGAAATACGCAGACTTTCTGACTACGACTATGGAAACATGACTGACTGGGATTCTTTATGAGATTGCTATAAATATGTACTAGCAAGAGAGTCGCGGAGCCATAAGACTGCGAGCATGGACAAGCTTGTGTATTTGGAAGTCACAAGGCTACGATGAGGCATATGTTATACTGTCTGGGATTGTTTTGGAGTAACAATTGGTAGCATATTTATCATTCAACACAGTTCAAAATACATAGCGTTAACTTTAATAAAGAATAAAAGAAATTGGACCTCAAATGAAGATAAATACGGTTTTCATGCTTCCAGTTTATTTTCTCATACATTAAACACACAAATAAAATGACGGGTATGAAGGAGAACAGTTAACATATAGCATACTAGTATGCACCAAATTTGCAAATGTTTTATGAACTTCATAATTTCACATTTATTTTTAGCGCTACGTTGATCAGTGCACATAACATGTCTATTTGTCGCACATGACTGAGTTTTCGAAGAAATTTGTTTTAAGTTATACATGGTGTACACGTGTTATTTAGGCTTTCATGGTATAAGTAACTTCAACTGTTATACTCGGTATGACAAATACATGTTGAACAGTACAATTTTAAGAGGTAGGATAAAATTAGTCATCTCAAATGAGGTATGTTTGCAGCCCTTAACCATCGACTAAAACATGCTTTGGTGAGCATTCAATTACGATGAGGAATTCGTCACTTCATTGAATTCTATGTGGAATTATTATTTCACATTTATATCAAAATGAATTAATTTAATAAATTGAATCGCTTAAATGTAAAATCTATTTTCACTTATATCAATCAGCATAAAATTTAACTGAAAAAAAAACACACAAACAAACACACTTAAACAATCAGTTATTTTATATACATCCAACTTTTCCGCATATATTACGAAACACATGTTTGAATTCAAGAGACTTGTTCACAGTTTAGTTCATGACACATTTCATAACAAAATATCATAATAGAAAAAACAACTTAAGAATGTTAATCTTTATCCATTTAGTCCATACTACCAATTTAGTGATAATTCAGTAAAGACATATGTATTAACAAAATGTTAGACATCTTACTTTAACTTGACTGACAATCTACACACGGTGAAATAATCATGGATCTTTTTCAATACCCTCCCCCGTATTCAGTCCTCTGAAATTTCACTATATATATATATATATCAAAAAGCGCCGCATCCGTCACAAACATGAGTACAAGACTAATATTGCTTTAGTGAATGCTTTTTCAGGAATGAAAAACTATGGAAAACTAATAATTGCATTAAATAAAATCCAAAATAGGAATATAATGCAATACGATTATACTTATTAAATATTACAACGAAGAATGTAAAGCCTCAACAATGTGATCAGTTTTTTGAAGAATATGGGCCTCTAAGTTTTAGCGGTTTAAGTTTTTGTTTTAAATTTCGAGTTTCGATTTATCAGAAGAGAGACAAAACGCACAGTAAAAGGATATTGGTATCAAATAAATTGAAACGTCTATTAAATTATTAACACTTATAACAATGAGCTGGCCCAGCACTAGTCATTAAATACGGGTAAGTCATTTTATCAATCTGCCAATGACATGAGCCCATGTGAAGGCTCTACTGTCACTAATGATTTACAATACTTAAAGAAGATGAAATGAACCAGTTCCATCATGTTGTGAGCTAAAGCCCTTGTTGGAAAAATCGCTAATAACTTAAGCCAACCAATCACAGCCAGTTTCTAAATCAAGCCCATTCAAAAAAATACTGTACGAGTTAAGGATTAGTTTTACTTTCTGTTTTTAGAGGACTAACGGTTTGCTCCATAACACCAATCTAACTTCATATTTTCACATATTAACTCAGAGCAACAAAATAAAAAAAGACAAGAAACAATATTTTAAGAAAATATCTTAAGTCCAAGGCCCGTAACGTCATCAAAAATCAATAGACCAGAACGAAACTCAAACTTGATCTGTAAGTCATGTAGGTAGACTCACACACCAAAAAACAATCAATATCTGCATCCGTTAAAGCGGGTGTATACGATCTTGTCAAATATTTATTAATTAATATAAAATGTGTAAAAAACTAATTAAACATATATTTCAATATAAACTAAAATAAAAGTTAAGAATAACATTTGTTGAAAAATGCGAAATAAGCCAGATATTTAATTCTGAAATCGAAAAAGGCTGTACAGCCGAATTCGCCAGCATGTATAGCATGCATGTACGATGTGAATCTAAATTTAGTTTAACGGTTCATTTGAAATTCCTGCAGCGATATCGATTCATACGACACACGAACACTTACTAAAAAGACGAATGCATCGGTTATTGTAGGAAAATATGTACGAATTATCTTCGTCACAATCGGCTCGGGGCGCTAATTTGTATTTGCTGCATTTTATGAAATTCGTCTTAAATGTATCATTTTTCTTGCATATTGTGTGTTATTATAACATATTTGTATCAATATATTACAATTCAACACATATAAAAATCGTATAATCTCGCTTTAAGATAGATAAGAAAAAAACTCTTATTCCAGAGAAAATATATTAAGTAATTTTGCTCAAAATCAATGGACAAGAACGAAACTTGAACTTGATCAGTTAATCATACAGATAGACTCTCACACCAAAACGAAGGTGAATATCTTAAAGCATTTAGGAAAAAGGGCCGGAAAAGTGTTACATAGAAAACAAATTTAAGCCCAAAATTCGTTACTTTGACAAAATTAAACCGACCGGATTAAAACTGAAACTTTATCTGAAAGTCATGCATATACACACTCATACCATAAATCAGGTAAATATCTGAAAGCCTGTGGTAAAAACAAACTCCGGAAACGGTACACCGGACGGAAGGACGGACGGACGGACTGACGGACAGTACGACTGCTCTATGCCATTCGACCGGGTAAATAAAAACAACTTTAAAATATTAAATGTGTCATCATTTCGCAAGAAATATTAAACGATACGGAACGTTATTTAATAAATATGATGTAATCTCATTTGTACGAATATTTTCAAAGATTTCTTATTTAGTGAGACTTACGGTTACGAGCGGCTTTAAATGTTGAAATCGAGTCAATTTCATATTGTGTAACGATAATTATCAGTAATTGAATGTGGTAAATCACTTAACTTTACGGAATTTTATGTGTTTTCGGTAATGGTGAGTTGTTGACGAGAGAAAATTTAATAATATGTTTTATGATGTTTTTTTTTATACAGTTCAACAGTTTTTTAATCTCCACGCGCCGTGGATGTCAATAAATGTACGATACCATCTAAAATGTCAAGTTTATAACAAACTGATCACTTTTGTACCACGTTTATTTTAAAGCTTTTAGGAAGGATCCATGGTTGGTTAAATGAATCAATTTAAAAATGCAGCGTTCTTTTTCAGGGTATGTTTTAATTTTGATGATTTCTATAGTTTGTTGGAAGAAAAGTTGTGGGATAGGAAAGGCAGACGAATATTTTGGAAATTCGTTTTGCAAATGTGAAAAAAATATTGCTTCGTTAACAGCACAGTTAACAGTTTTGGCAAGTCTCTTGCCTGTAAATGCAGATGTCCGTATGACCTGTAAGTGTCCGCACTGTAGAAAGAATATGTTTGAAAAACTTGACACCGACACACTAGCTCTTAGGGTTAAGGACATGATTAAGGCCAAAGCGAAAAATGTACATACTACACATTCCCACTTTTGGACCACGGTGCACACGGACTTGTTTGTATGTATGCTTCTGTTCTGAGCGTGGGATAGTAAATTGCTGTGTGTGATTGAGCTCAGCTGCGAAAAAAAATGAGTTATTGTATTTGCTTGTGATTGTTTGTATACAGGAATGTGTTTTTTATAGCTTGAAAAAGTCTTAAGATATAAATTGGGTCTAGGTGAACGTTGTCTTGTTCTGTTTATTGCGTTTTACACACCAAGTCTACCATGACTTACATAAGACTGTTATCTTTGAACCCAATCTTAATCGAGTACACACAATTTCACAACGGCTATTGCGTTGTACGTGTACGTTATATTAATTCATTAATTCCTTTAATAAGAAACTTATAAGTGTGTCAATTTTAACTAATCACATGCGCGTCAACATAATGTGCTTCGGATTAGGTTGTCACGCTTGTAAAACTGTACCACACTGACCATAAAAAATTCTTGCTTAAACTGCCAGGATTGTTAATCTGATTATTACCAAAAACACTATTTCACTAACAGTTTCTTGTTTCTTAAAACTACTAATGTTTTTGTTATTTAAACATTCTAAAATTGGAACCCAATGTCAGTGAGGTTTACGGTTTTAATTTTTCATCAGCGCTTAAGACTGCATTTGCAGAATCGCAATTGTTAATTTTAACTCATCAATAATATTATTTGTAGAATAAAGGAAATAAATCTCAAACTCTTAACGTGTTACCGTAAGTTGAGAACCTTCCGCTTGTTGATATAAGTGCAGGTTTATTACATTTAATGGTTGTCATACTCTATGTAGAAAAATAACAGCCAGTCCCAAAATAAGTTTTTACATCGAAAAAAAAGAAGAAAACAAAACAACGAAACGAGAGTTAAAACCTATCTTTTTGCTCGGGGAGTTATTAACATGTATGTAAAAAACAACATATTTAATGCACATGTTTTTCAAGAAAATCATTATTATTTTTAATTAAAATTCAAAGTATTGATGTTAATAAGATCAATGTTGTTTTCATTTGTACGTTTCACTATCACAAGCCAGTAGATTTCAATTCAGTGCATAATTGTTCACAGGGCCCGAACTCTGAAATAATTAATATGCAAGAAAAATGCGCTGACACTTTGCCTTTTCAAAAAAGGCCCCTCGGTAAGTTGATTCAGATTAAAATTACCATTTGAGCTTTTCCACGTTTACTTGTGTCGTAACTCCCGATTACAGTCTACCTACCGAAAAATATAAATTTCGTACACACATAATAGCTAGAAACTGACTTTGAGTTGTTTTACTACGAAAAATACCATAGGAATGATTTAAATAGATGACCGTTAGTTGTTCGTGATAAATGTAGAACTCAGCGCGCACCCTGCTGCCAAAATGTTTGTAACGGAAGTTTGCAATACAAAATATTATGAGTTTCAACGGGTTAAAATAGCCAGCAAGGTTCGTGCAAGGACTGAAGCGATTACTTGTAAGCATGCCTCCATTTCGTTTTTCTTAAAATGTTGACACTTAATTATCTTCATTCCCGGTTTTGTACTCAAAAACTGTATTAACTCGATAAAACCATCGAAAATGTGGGACTTAATTTTGATTCTTTGTGAGATTAAGCTCTGTTTACGTCAACAGTGGAATTAAACAAACAATTGCCATGCTTGGCAGCTCTTAATTCTACTGCTTGGTAGATCTTAAGTCCCCTGCATAAAAACCTTTTGAGTCCCTTGCTTGTTAGCCCTTAATTGCCTTGCTTTGTAGCCCTTTATTGCCCTGCTTGGTAGCCATAACTTACCTTTCTTGGTAGCCCTTAATTCCCATGCTTAGTGGCTCTTCTTTACCCTGATTGGTAGCTTTTAATTCTCTTGCTTGGTTCCCATTATTTCTCTGTCTTGGTAGCATTTGATTTGCCCTGCTTGGTAGCCCTTAATATTTCTGCTTTGTAGCCCTTTATCCTCCTGCTTGGTAGCCCTAAATTCCTTTGCTTGGTAGCCCTTTAATTGCCCTGCTTGGTTGTTCTAAATTGCCCTGCTAGGTAGCTCTTTCTTCCCCTGATTGGTAGCTCTTAATTCCCCTGTACAGTAGCCTTTATATCCCCTGCATGAAAGCTCTTAATTCCCTTGCTTGGTACCCTTTAATTCCCTTACTTGGTAGCCCTTAATTCCACTGCTTGGTATTTCTAAATTCCCCTGCTTTGTAGCTCTAATTCCCCTGATTTGTAGCTCTTAATCCCTGCACAGTAGCCCTTAATTCCCCTGCTTGTTTGATCTAAATTCCCCTGCATGGTAGCCTTTAATTCCCTTACTTGGTAGCCCTTAATTTAACTGCTTGGTCGCTCTAAATTCCCATGCTTGGTAGCTCTAAATTTCCCTGCTTGGTAGCCCTAAATTCCCTTGCTTGGTAGCCCTTAATTCCTCTGCTTGATAGCTCATAATTCCCTTGTACAGTAGCCCTTAATTATTCTGTTTAGTAGCGCTAATTTCCCCTGCTTGGTAGCCCTTAATTCCCTTCTTTGGTAGCCCTTGATTCTCCTGCTTGGAAGCCATAAATTTCCTTGCTTGGAAGCTCGTAATTACCTTGCTTGGTAGCCCTTAATTTCCCTGCTTGGTAGCCCTTAAATCCTCTGCTTGGTAGCCCATCATTACCCTGCCTGGTAGCTCTAAATTCCCCTGCTTGGCAGCCCTTAATTCTCTTGCTTGGTTGCCCTTAATTTCCTTGCTTTGTAGCAATTTATTCCCCTGCTTGGTAGCCCTTAATTCCCCTGCTCGGTAGTTCTCAATTCTCCTGATTGGAAGCACTTAATGCCCCTTTTTTGGCAGACCATATTCCCCTGCTTGGTAGCTCTTAATCCCCTTGCTTGAAAGCGCTTAATGTCATTGCTTGATAGCCCTTTATTCCCCTGCTTGGTACCTCTTAATTAACCTGTTTGGTTATCCTTAATTCTCACGCTTGAAGGTCCTAAATTCCCTTGCTAAATATCTCTTAATGTCCCTGCTTGGTAGCCATAATCCCTCTGCTGGAAAGCCCTTAATTCCCCTGCTTGGTAGCCTTTAATTCCTCCGGATGGTAGCTCTTAGTTCACATGATTGGTAGCCCTTAAATTCCTTGCATGGTGGCCCTTAACTACATTGTTTGGTAGCTCTTAATTTACCTGCGTGGTAGCCCTTATATTCCCTGCTTGGTTGCCCTTATTTTCCCTGTTTGGAAGCCCTTAATTGCCCTGCTTGATAGCTCTTAATTCCCCTGCTTGGTAGCTCTTGATTCGCTTTCTTGGTAGCTCTTCTTTCCCCTGTACATTAGCCCTTAATTTCGCTAAAATTGTAGCTCAAAAGTTCCCTGCTTGGTAGCCTTTAATTCCCTTGCTTGGTAGCCCTTTATTCCACTGCTTGGTAGCTCTAAATTCCCCTGCTTGGTAGATCTTAGTTACCCTGCTTGGAAGCCCTTAATTGCATTGCTTGGTAGCCCTTAATTTCCCTGCTTGATAGCTCTAAATTCCCTTGCACAGTAGCCCTTCATTTCCCTGCTTGGTAGCTCTAATTTACCCTGCTTGGTAGCCCTTAATCCCTCTTCTTGATAATCCTAAATTCCCTTGATTGGTAGCCCTTAATTTACTTGCTTGGTAGCCCTAAATTCTTTTGCTTGTAATCTCATAATTACCTTGCTTGGTAGCCCTTAATTTTCCTGCTTGGTAGCTCTTAAATTCACCTGCTTGGTAGCCCTTCATTACCCTGCTTGGTAGCTCTAAATTCATATGCTTGGTAGCCCTTAATTTCCCTGCTTGGTAGCCCTGAATTTCCTTGCTTGGTAGCACTTTATTCCTCTGCTTGGAAGCTCTAAATTTCCCTGCTCGGTAGCATTCAATTCTCCTGATTAGAGGCACTTAAAGCCCCTTTTTGGTGGACCTCATTCCCCTGCTTGGTAGCTCTTAATTCCCCTGCTTAAAAGCCCTTAATTCCATTGCTTCATAGCCCTTAATTCCCCTGCTTGGTACCTCTAAATTTCCCTGCTTAGAAATCCTTAATTCTCCCGCTTGGAGGCCCTAAATTCCCCTGTTTATATCTCTTAATTTTCCTGCTTCGTAGCCATAAATCACTCTGTTTGAAAGCCCTTAATTTCCCTGCTTGTAGCCCTAAATTCCCCTGCTTTGTAGCCAATAATTCCCTTGCTTGGTGGCCCTTAACTGCATTACTTGGTTGCTCTTTATTTACCTGCGTGGTAGCCCTTAATTCCCCTGCTTGGTTGCCCTTAATTGCCCTGCTTGGACGCCCTTAATTTCCCCGCTTGGTAGCACCTAATGTCCCTGCTTGGAAGCTCGTAATTCCCATGCTTGGTAGGCCTAATTCCCCTGATTGGTAGCCCTTCATTGCCCTGATTGGAAGCCCTTAATTCCCGCTGATGGAATCAATTAATTCCTCTGCTTTGTAACCCCTAATTCCCCTGCTTGGTAGCCCTTAATTTACCTGGACCCAGATATTCTAATTTAATCGCAGAAACTATTACGATCTTAACGCAAGATACTTATTATATAGTAAACATATCTTCAATAGGTTTGTATAAGCTTATACAGTTTGAAATACAATTGCATCTTTGTTGTTAAGGTTATGTTTATACACAAATCGTACTAAACCCATGGGTACACAAATTCGTTCTAATAACTTTTGTTCATAAATTATGTAAACTCAACTAAGGCAAGGTCAATTTTGTCATAAACATATCACACTTCACTTAGTAATATAACTGAACTATAAAATGTCAATCGAAAAAAACTAACAAAAATTGTGATATTTATTCAATATTTTATCAAATTAACTTTATAACTTGTATAAAGGCGGTTTATTATGGGCGGTAACTTCGATAAAACTCGATGTCGGGAATGTAAAAGGCGTCTATTGCGCAAATATTCCCGTTCAAAGGAATTAAAGCGTAAAACAACTAAGAACAACACTAAAAAGTTAAATACAATACATCGACTCATATTAAATAACTGAACATAGTTACGAACTCTTTAAGTGATGTTTTTTAGGATGATAATGTCATATTTATTCACAAAAATGTATTATAATTTTATGTGGCCTACACAGCAGACTGTCGATTACTGCAAGTCACGTGTGGGATGTATGTTACAACATAACCCTATTATCCGTGCTCATATTGGCTTATATCTGTGTGTAAAACAATAGTTCATGTTGTAACTAACTTCCCGACCCGTCAATAATTCTAGCTAGGTAGTTATAAACGCCCATAATGATGGCAAAAGTAACACTGACAATCCAAGTCCTAACACTTATCAAACTGTTTTTGCATAAAGTTGATTAATAAGTTTCCAATTGATTTAAATATGTGAATGAAATACAAAGCTCCTTTTAAAAGAGAAATGCAACTGTTTTATTTTTTGAAAAACGGTTTTGATTTTCACATGTTTCATTTTGGCGCAATCCGGATTTACCCTGCTGTCATCCGAATCGTTTATGCAAACACAAGCGAATTTGCAAAATAAGTTGCACACACATTTGAAAAGCTGTGAAAGGCGATCTCGCTCTTTGCTGACAACGCAAATGATGCATGTAAAATGAATCGGATTGTGTTAAACGAACATGTCCACACACAAAACAACGTGCAATATAAGTTTAATTTTTAAACTCTTTTGTAGCACTAGAAGCAGAAAATACGACCATATGCAAGCATTAAAAACATACTTGATGTTTTCAGAAATAGATGAAAATTTGCCAAATCCATGACGATGATAAACGTTTGTAACGCATATTTATTTGAAAATTAAAAAAGCATGGACATTCACACAAACATTGTTGTTTAAATGAAACACATGTTATCATAGTAATCAATTCATATGTGTTGTGATGAATGTTTTTCACGAAAAAAAACAACATCATTTGTTAAAACAACATTTGTTTACTTATTCATAATTTAAGGTATTATTTTTTATGTTCGAAAACTGTTTCAATACACCTTACTCTTCAGTAGCTATTCTGTACTGTTGGTTAGACAATTTTACATCAAAAGAGTAACACTTACCTTGATTAATGCAGTATCATGCGTTTCGTGAAATAATGACACTAACACATACTTTTTACATAAAAGCAATTGTATGTACAGCTTTAAGATCTATTGACGAAGTAAAACATATAACCATTCAGTTTTACCAAGAGAATGTGATGATTTTAATTTTAGGAAGTAATTTAAATATTCAGTTGGAAAAACAATTTACGCGAGTGCCTTTAAACATATGTACTAATCATTAACTGTAGATGACAATCAAGTAGAGGTAGGTTCAGCCCACGCCCAAGTTGTTAACACGCTTGCAAAAGAGAACAGGATACTATCGGTTAGGTAACATTTTAACAGATTGAAATTATTAAAAGCGTGGGGATATTGTATTGGCCAACATCTTTCTGTCCGTCCGTTCGGTCACTATCTCCTCCAACACTATTAGCACTAGAACCTTGAAACTTACACACGTGGTAGCTATGAGCATATGTGCGACGGAGACGGCGACGGAATTTTGATCTGACCCCTGGGTCAAAAGTAATGGGTAAATAAATAAGTAAAATTGGTAAAAAAACTCATTGTACTAACAACATGTGACGCACATGATAAAAACTTTTGACTGAGTGGTCAGATCAAAAATCCAAATAGTGCACCGTCGCACATATGCTCATAGCTACCATGTGTGTAAGTTTCAAGGTTCTAGTGCTAATAGTGTAGGAGGAGATAGTGGCCGACCATGTCCACCCAAAAATTTGTTTTAACATAACTTCTTCATTTTTTTGAGCAATTGACTTCAAATTAATACAGAACATATCTTTTGACATTACGGTCTATCCGACCATCCATGTCCACATTACCCACCCCAGGGCCATTGATAAAAGTAAAGGCAGCTTGCTTCCCGTACTCTTTCAAATTTATCGAGAGGTCCACGGGTACTACTTCCCCGTACCCCCAAATTTTTTTCGTATCCAAATTTTTTCGTACCCAATTTTTTTTTTCGTACCCATTTTTTTTTCATTTCCAATTTTTGTTCGTACCCAAAAATTTTCGTACCCATTTTTTTCGTACCCATTTTTTGTACCCACTTTTTTTTGTACCCCAAATTTTTTCGTACCCAAATTTGTTTTTCGTACCAAATGTTTTCTTACCATATTTGTTTTATTACCCATTTTTGTCGTATCCAAATTTGTTTTCGTACCCAAATTTTTTCGTACCCAATTTTTTTTCGTATCCAAATTTGTTTTGTACCCAATTTTTTTCGTACCAATTTTTGTTTCTTTCCCTATTTTTGTTTCGTACCCAATTTTTTGTCGCACCCAATTTTTGTTTTGTTCAAGATTTTTTGAAAGTACCCCAAATTTTTCGTACCCATTTTTTTGGGCATAATTTTTCGTACCCACAATTTTCGTACCCAAATTAATTTTTTTGACCCAAAATTTTGTTTGAAATTAATGCATACTTAAGTGAAATTCAGTTTAAATAACACATGTTAATTCTATTGACTGTTTGTTATTTATCGTGGATTCTGTCTATCACAGGACAGTGAAGAAAAAAGTATTAACATTGGCTTCACAGAAGACTGTACATTTGCTAGTCGTTCCAGTCAGCGCTGCATTTGCGGCACGCCGCCAAGCGTCTGATTTGAGAAGGGCTAAAGGTCAAGGTAAACAAAAATAAAACCAACGAGTCGGTGGATGGACCTCGGTTGACCAAAATGATGAAACCGTTCGACAACTAGCGCAATTCGCCGCTCGACAGATTTGCTCCAATCACATCGTAGATGCAATAGAAAAAGCTGAAACGCAAGTGAGTTTTTATCCATAGGTATTATTAAGAACGTTAACGGATTGATGTAGACATGCTATTGAATCCCATGAACATACATATATGTATTTAGAGCAATATGATAATGAATTAAGACGCTATTGTGAAACAACTTAAAAAACGAACTTCACTTCCATTTCTTTCGTTTGCCGTCATAAGATTGGTGAACAGGTTTCTTTTTAAACACGATGCAGTGTACAAAAATTCATGTAATGGTTGTTATTCATGTCATTTATGGTTTTTATAAATCTCATATGGAATAACAGGTTGTTGCTGGTATTAACTACCGCATGGATATCCTAGTTTCCAAGGTAACCATATATTTAAATAGTCAATTAATGCATTGCTACAATGCTATTTAAAAGAAAATACAACATAAAAAAAACACAACATAATAGCTCTAAATGCACGATCGATATTTGACGTCATTTGTTTTTCGTTAACTTTTTTCAGATAAATGTAATTATGGACCTCCCTTTCATATTATCTCATTTTCAGAAAGAAAGACAAGTCTATATCGCGTTTTTATACACAGTATATATTTATTTGATTATAATACAGGCATGGAAATGCAAAGTAGAAGTGTTTGAGCAGACCTGGACGAATACGCAGAGGTTGACGCCGTTTGCCTGCAAATCCGTACCGTAACTGGATGACGTCGGAATATTTTCCAAATATGTTCGGAATATGTTCGTATGACTATATATCAAGTATATGCCTTTCCCTTTGATATCTTTCCTTTCACCGACATTATTTGTTATAGATATGTTGAATGCCTATTGTTTATATTTTTTGTTTATTTAACACGTTGGTTTGTTGCTTGTTTATAGCCATAAAAAGTAATGTTGATGTACATTAATTTGTGCACTGTTTTGTTTTTATTTAATATCTGAGGTCTTATATTCTTAATTATTTGCTGGATTGTTCATTAACATTTATAATTTGATACTGCAATAAAATGTAAACGTCACAGCCCTGAAAAATGCAAGAGTTTTGTGTGAAAATGTTCATTTAGAATTGCGATCTAATTAATTGTTCAATAAAAATCCGCTTGAGTCCGTCAGTTTACGATGTTTTGTAAGATTCAAACATGTTTAATGCCAGCAATTAAAACTATAACTCATCATACATTATTTGAAAGAATATATTATAATATTTATAAGTTTGTCAATATTTTAGGCATCTGCATTTGCTGCGTAGTTGCTTACCACACTTTCACGATTAACGTGTATTAATTGATAACATATACATTGTATTGGAAAAAATAAACTATATTTAACGCTAAGTTTACATTTGTGCTATATGGTTTGTTCTGAAGAAATTATAGCAATGTGTTCATTAAATCTGTGACTGATGCACACAATGTGTTAAATCCGGAAAACACAGACCATATCAACCGTGATAATGAAATCGCATACGCTTTAGGCATGCATTTTATAAACCCAACGTTTAAGTTTCAATTGAATTTCATGATCTTTACATGTTGGAATTCCTGTCATTTAATAATATACTCATCGATATTTTGAAATGAATATTTTCCCTATCAACTGTATTACAAATCAAAATTATGCTAATCATTCTAAATCAAGACCAAACCAACTTTACCCCGCTGAAACTTATATAAATATATAGCGAAATGTATCTAGTATTTTCCCCTTACAATCTATATATAATATTTGAAC
The DNA here is from genome assembly GCF_020536995.1 of Dreissena polymorpha. NCBI lineage: Eukaryota > Metazoa > Mollusca > Bivalvia > Myida > Dreissenidae > Dreissena > Dreissena polymorpha. Next base: position 27,298,871 of record NC_068357.1, read on the forward strand.
GAAGTGGTTTTCTTAGTTGGTAAAACAATAACAATTTTACAACTTTACATTTTAAATTATATTTACATTACTCAACTGACTATATACAACAACAACAGAAACACAAATAGTTGCAAAAACAGGGAAATATCAATAAAGATATATGCAAACACAACTGCAATGATTTAAGTAATTGAACAAAATATAATAATACGAGAAAGTATAGCATAAATAAGTTCGTTTTCTCCAGGGTTGAGATCCTTTACAATTAACAGAGAAATTTAGCACGCTACCAAAGTATTGCACATGTTTTTTCCGATTTTGATTTATCCAAAAACGATCAAATAATTATTTAAACAACTTTTTTGGTTAGGAATTCTTTTTTAATAACATGCGTTTAATAATAAATAATTGAAATTGTTGACAATTGTTATCATTTGTTTCTTTACAATGAACAGATCCATGAGCAAACGATGCCTAAATGTGTTCCGACGATACATTAAAACGTTCTTTGTTCACCCCAAATGCGCTTGATAACAGGTTCAATGTCACTGTCAAACGTTTACATTTGTCGTTTGAAGAGTTGTAATGAACAACCAAAATGTGACATGCGATACATGATTATAAATGTTTATATGTTTTCATTTCTTAATCTAATGTTTTTGATATGTTAAATAATGCATTGTTTATTTTTTATGAGTCATTGATGTATTTATACTGTTTTTTTTCCATTTACAGAAGTGTTTTATGGCGTTTTAAATAACCTATCATGCTCCAAATAAGCATGTTTGTGAGTTATATTGTTAACTGGTTTATAAACACATACCAGCATTTATATGTGTAATTTAAAAATCAGTCGGTAGCATTAATCATTCTTGTTATCAAGGGATAAAAGTCTTTTGAGTGCGCATGCGATATCCAGAAAGCCTCTGTTTAAAACAAAGACCGATTATCTCGTCATACAGTATGTATCTTATCATTCGATATGTGAAAGTCACTAAAACTTCGTCGCATTCGGAAAGCCTGTGTTTAAAAAAAGACTAATTATCTCGTGATACAGTATGTATCTTATCATTCGGAATTTAAATTGAGTACGTACCGGAACCCAACAATACCTTGAATATATTTGAAAGTCACTAAAACTTTGTCGCACATGTGTCATTGAGAATGTGTGTCAATACATATATGTTATGACTTACAAATATCACATTGGCAAATTCATATAAAAACCACATTTATGTGTACGTGACCAAACATTACATCTTTTGCAAGCAAATAAATGCCACGTAAAGTATTTAAAATATACTATTACTCATCACAAGCAATAAAAAACACAAAGAAACGTCACTTTATTATATGAGATCAGTAGCCAAGCGGACAATTTGAACAACAAACGTGACAAAGAAAAATTAGAAACAATCAAACTATGTCTTTTTGTCTTTTTGTACCATAAAAACTGGCGAAAACCGTCGATTACAGTTTCCTTAGCAACAACTTCATGGTTACCTCGGCATCCTCCTTGCTGTCATGGCCTCTAAATATGTCAATCACATTAATAATAAGTGAGTTTACATAAAAAAGTAAAATGTAAATACTTAAACTGTAATTCCAGTTCGAAATGATAAGAGTGTAACTAAAGGGAAACAACTATCTTGTACTTACGTTTATTTTAACGTTCGGTTACCTAGTATGAAGCTAATCAGTGTTGTTTTATTTGTGTTTTTTTTCTTTAGTATGCCAATTTCATATTGGTTTTTGTAGCCGGAAATCTTTTTCACTATAGCCATATATAAAAGTAGGATATTTACAGGTAAATACTATCGACATAACAAAAACTCGACCGGAATATTCCTAAACCCTAACTAAGCATACATTGATATGCTTTTTACTTTTTATCATGTGTATTTTTTATTGCCTTATTATCAGTTGTCTTGTAACAAAACAGTAATCATAATTATGCGTTTTAGATCTTTTTGTACGGGATTAATGTCATTTAAGATTTGTTTTAATCAACATTGTTTAAAAATAAGATGTACTACCTCCGCTCTTAAAACTTCTGTTTAGTTTGGTAAATGCAATGTCCTTGAGATACTGTTTCAGAAGTAGACCTTCGGGTTGAGGGTTTAACACTGCGGTGTTGATCACGTTGCTGTGCACAATCTATGATTTTTCAAAAGGATCACAGTTTTTTTATCACGTGATATTCCGCATTTGTAATTGGAAAACACTTGTGTTTACATTTCTGCTATGTTCAACGTAAAGAATTATACATGGCTCTCATGGGGACTTTGTTTAGATCTACAAACACTTTGTTCTAGTCAATATTAATCTTTGTCATAAGATATATTACTGTGAAAGCATTTATTCTCGCCAACACGAAATTCCGTAATTTAAAAAAGGGCTTTTTCGTCAAAACTTAAATTCGCCAATTTCTGACTGTGAAAACCCCACAACAACAACATAAAATAAAAAATGCATACCCGAAATATATCACGGTTGCGATAAATCGTGGTGGAGAAAGAGAGAGGACACTTGGGAGTCACTTGCAGGAGGTGGGACCTGATTTTCTCATGCCAATATACTAGTCTTTTGTTATCAGGTGATCAGTAATGGGCCTCCATTATTTTATGCCATTGGCAAATTTATATTATGATAAGCGGATTAGTGAGACCGAATGACCGTTAACGAGTGTTTGAAACAGTGAAGCTAATTGCCAATCGGCCTTAATAGAAATTGTTTTGCGCACAAGACAGTTAACTGTATTTGAAAATACATTTAAAAACCAATGAAACCACTAAAGTAGATAAGAAAAGTTCACACTACTGAGAAAAGAGATTTTCCAATAAAGCAACATATGTATCATTTGAGGCATAATTAACTTCAACACATCTATAAGATGACATGCCGTCATTCACGTGCCGAAGGGTAAAGATGTCCATAAAACTATGCAAATGTTTGATAGAGATAATGTACCTACCCTTGACCAGCAAGATATGTCCCTGGTGTGAAGCGGTCGAATTGATATACGTTCACATTACAAGGCGTCAGGTTTGTGATTATGAACGATAGTAGGCACCTATTTTAAAACACACACATTTTCCAAGTATAAAAAGTCTATGGGCGACTTGGTTGTGTCACCCGTGCAAGGAGAGATGCCATCTTAATTTAATTTCGTGCACATGACATTTTGTCTGAATTATAATACAATTCTTTTAATGCTTATTTAGGATGTATTTTAGGTATCATTTCTTGACCAGGACGAGTTTTCCCGTGTTACGCCGTTTGTCGCATTGAAGAACAAAATGGATCTACAACTATGTGTTCTTGACATGCCGTAAAAATTATTGTTTCTATTTTCGACGGTGTTGGGTACCATTTGAACAAACAGGGCATTTCCTCTAATAACCAGCTATGACACGTTGGGTATCATGGACGAGTTAATCCTCTTGGTTATGTAACATGCAGTGTTATTTTTGTTCATATTGTTGTGACGATGCGCTGTATATGCTTTAGTCGTAAATAAACATTTTGTTCTGTTCTGTTATTTATAGACGTGCAAGTGATAGGTTTTTATATTAGCTACGAAACAGTAGTTTTGATTCATATTTCTGGCGATGTAAACGTACTTTTTTCGGACTAACAATCGGTTAACTCTTATAACGACAATTGTAACTTTGAAGATATTGTCATCAGCTGTAGGTAGCATGCCTTCTTATCTTTTAACTGGCATGTGCAAGAGCGTAAAGTTAGCTTTAAACAGTTGTTTTGATTTCTTATTATTATACTGTAAATCCCGATTTTACTCTCTATACAGGCATATGTCGAGTAGGAGACCCAAGTACTCATATCATCCTTTAAAGGTAACATCGAGTTTCATTTACATTCGTCTACATGACAGGGCGACATGATTGTGATAAAAAGCTGTTTAAATAATTTCAGACGGATTTCGGTACCCATTTTTAACAAACCCTTTAATATTCCCAGTTTTTCGACTTATTTTTCATCGGAGCCATGGGTACTGTCGAACATCCTTACTAGGTTACCTGACATTTAATTTATATTCGTGCACGTGACAGTGAATGAAGTTTGCGATGAAACGCTGTTGTATTGTATTGCGTGTTACACGTATGACGTTTTTTCGGAGATCAACGTTCCGTTTATCAAAGTGACTTAGTTCACGTGACAGGGTAAGAGCGGGAAAACAAACATACGTTTGTATAGGTTTTTTTTTATTTCGGAAGGTTTTTAGAAACCAATATATGACACACCTGTGTCTAAAGGGAAACTTGAATTCTATGTAAAGCTGTTATATTTTATTTTGGAGTAGTGACAAACGTTTTAACAAAATTTCCTGGGAATAAAATAGCCATTTTGGGAATGTTTACAGTTTGGGAGACCAAAATCACATTCTTGGGGGGATTATCATAAGCGATCACAACACTGTTTGACGAGAGTTGGTATGCCGTGCTTTACCAGAAATTTGGTTTAAAGGCAAAGCCCTAAGTGCTCAAAACCCGCACTTTCCCTTTTACCAGCGCAAAAGTTTCGGCCTCATGATCGGCCTTGCTTCCCCGGTAGCCGACCTTATGCAGGTGCCCGGATCTTACATACTGGCTAAGGTTAATCATCACTAGTTTTTATGTAATGTGGCTTTGCACATTTGGCGTACACGAAGATACCCTAACCAGCAAAATTTCCGAAATTCTGGCAATTTAACCAACGGATTAGTTCCATGTTTTATGGCTTTATATCGAAGTAAGCATTACAAGCATAAAGTTACTCCACGAGCAAAAAGAGAGGTGTCAACTCTCGTTTCGTTGTTTTGTTTTCTTGTTATTTGTTTCCGATATATAAATTTTTTAAGGGACTGACAGTTATTCTGAACATAGAGTATGACAACCATTGAATGGAATAAACCCGCACTTTTATCAACAAGCGGAATGTACTCAACTTACGGTAACACGTTAATGGTTTGAGCTTTATTTCCTTTATTCTACAAATAATATTATTGATGAGTTTAAATTAACAATTGTGAATTTGCAAATGTAGACTTAAACGCCGATGAAAAATTGAAACCTTAGACTCTACTGACATTGGGTTCCAATTTTAGAATGTTTAAATAACAACAACATTAGTAGTTTTAAGAAGCAAGAAACTGGGCTATTTCGAGGTAAATGGTATATGTATCGATGCTAGGTTTCTTAACAAAAATCACAATTTGTTAACATTGTTAATTTTGCTACCACAATGTTCTTTCATAGTACATAGTTGCTTTATTCAGGACAAAAGGCAATATGCCCATCATGTCACATATAGAAAATACAAAGAAATATATAACTGGTTAATGGTGAGGAATGTTACTCCATGTTAAGTAAATTAACATACATGTGGTAAATTAAAGATACAGAAACATTCTGTTTTGATAATAAACCACGTTTGTAAGCAATGGGAGGAAAAAACTCACCTTTATCTGTCTTAGACCAGAGATTGGAATCTTTCGGAAAAAATGTAAATTATAGCTTAATGACATGGAATTATGTATTGATATATTTAAATGTAAATTTTGTAAAGTTTTTTCGAATACATTTTAAAGATATGTGTTATATGCTCCAAATATGAAGATCAGAATACACTAAAAAGATGAGTAAATACACACAAATATTTATAAAATGTAGGTGCCTGAATCAGTATAAAAAATATTAATATTGTTTTAAGATGTGAACTGTATATTCCTTATGAGAAAGCCAAAAAAAGAAAAAAATACGTTGGCATGACACAGTGTTTCATTTCAGTTAAAAGTGCATATCAGGTACATTTATCAGTCAATAAGTTATTTACATATATGATTGTATATCTTATAACAGTTATACAAGATTGCGTGAGTTATATATATATATATATATATATATATATATATATATATATATATATATATATATATATATATACTTAAAAACGCCAAAATATTGGGTTTATCTTCCAATACCTTATTATCGGGTCTAAGCAAAAAGACTGGTGTTACAGGCATACCAACGTTAAAAGACACATAAGTATACTTTCATTACAGTATGTATGGTTATATAAATCAGTTTTTACAAATATACATACACCAAGATAGTGGGTCTGACCCAATAAGAAGAAACTATTTATTGGGTCTACGACCCAATATTAATGTCTACCTAGTATTTTATACATGTATACTAAAAGTGAATATATACACGTATTTAGACGAACATTGATAAAATTAAATTTTTTAAATTTAATTCATTCAAACAACATGTACATTACAAGTTTAGGAAGATATTGGCGTAATGTCCATTTCTAACATTTTTAAATATTTCGTATCATACCCATTACCCAGTCCAAAAGATTTATTTAACATCATGAATTTTATATAAGATTTAAGTATTTGGAATATTAAACAGTTGTTTACTGTTCCCTCAGACAGAGTTACTGATGCTCACTCATCGACTGTAAGTGTTTGCAAGAAACATTATATAACAGTCAATTAAACCATACTGGGTCATTAACGAAATCAACCCAAATTTGGATTATTAAACAGTTATTTACTGTTCCCTCAGACAGAGTTACTGATGCTCACTCATCGACTGTAGTTGTTTGCAAGAAACATTATATAACAGTCAATAAAACCATACTGGGTGTAGCGGTCGATCTGTTGCCGACATGACAGGCAATGATTGATATTCAAAAGAAACCGCGAATCGGCAATTTTCTGCAACCAGTGGGCAGTGCCCCGGGTGAATGGTGTGTATTGGGTTTAATTGGGACATGTTCGCTTTATTAATTGAATAAAACTTGAATATAAAACAAAGAACAGACTGCTTCTTCTACTACTACTCTACTACTACCCCTACTATTGTTATTATTTCTTCAAATAAGACATACACAATAAGTAAATTATATCATTTTTTTAACTGTCGTACTAAACATTTACGAAATCAACCCAAATAAGAATCGTTAATATTATCAAATTTCAGGAAAGTGTTAAGTAGTTCCCTTCAGATCATTATTTAAATGTATTCTTTCTATTATATTTCTTCAACGTTTTCTATTTATGTAAATGCGCCTTCATATAATAACTATCGGCATGAAAAACTTCTTTTACATTTCTGAAACACCATCACCATTAACAACAAAACTGCTACTACTGTTACAACCACTACCAGATTTGCTACTTTTAGTATAATTGATGCTACTACTACTAGTAGCCGTGCATAACAACTACATATATATTCCTACTATAATTGTGAATTTTTGTTTAATGATCTTCCGCTTAAACACCATTACTCATACAAAATTATTGTCATATCGCATATGATCATTTTATAGTTTAAGTCCTGAAAAAAGTGGACATTGTCAAATTCTTAACAATGATGTAAAATTAGCATGTGCATGAATTGCAAAATTAAATTGTCGTTTGTGTTTCTCCTTCTGAAAACATCTTGGTTTTGGGATGTCATTTTAAATTAAGACAAGAGTCTCAAAGTAAACTGTCTCTAAAATGTGTTTTGCTAATCATTATTTTGACACACAATAATGATTTTCACATATTCCGTGCATTTCGGGTAAAACTGTTTTAATAGTAATATAAACTGGACAAGAGGGCATCTCAAAAACAGGTTGGAAAGTATGTTATTTTTGTTATATGATACAGTCAACTTTGCTTTGTGTTCATGTTTAACTGTTTCTGTTTTCCGTTTCTGAATGAAAGAACACTGCTTGAGTCAACATTTGGGGTTTTCATATTTTGAAATGCTAAAAGGACTCTCTATACAATGTAAACAAGTGGGAATATATTTTACCAGGATCTTCCCCAGGCCATTTAAGCGCCCCTTGCCGGGGCGCTTGAATTTCGAAATCAGGGTCCCCGGGGCGCTTGAAATTTTCCGATCAGTGTATTCTTCAGTAAAAGAAAGTGGAGATTGTCCAAAAAAAATCAAGGTTTCCCTATCAGTGTATCAATATTCCTTGTTTTAAAAGAGCACTCGGTACCTACTTTCACAAGTAATCGCCATAAACACCACATGGGGTAATGGATAATCCACTGATAAGAGAATAGCATGACGCGCGTATCGACTATTCCAGCCACATTACACGGTCATTTAAATGCTGAAAAGGATGTATCTGGTAACTTTCCAGTCGTCAAACTGTGAAGTTCATCGTCCAATCGTCGATTGACGTCGGGCATGAAGTAAGAGTTTATCGCAGCTTGATTAGCAAGTAGTAGTACCATTTGAGTAATATAAAACCGGTAATTAGTACAGTACAGAACATTAAAGACGGTTTCGGGCATCATCATCACACCTTTTTACTGTAAACAAGTGTTTCCTATGACTCATAATTAATACGAGAAATTAATTGCAAGTGGTAAACAATTAATTATTATAGCGGTTACAATTATGTGATAACAATTTATTTAATTCCAGTACATGTATATTTCAACATGTCCATTTATAGAACTGATTCACCTCGTTTTTCTGACATTTATTCGACACGTAATGCGCTTTAACAAATTTTCGTTGAATTAATTACGCACACTTGTAAATGTTTCGTCCGATAATCGACAGTTAGAAGACTGATGATGGCAACCGGCCGTGATCCTCGTGGACAACGTGAATTTCATGCATAATTCCGTCAAAACATTCACTTGACTCGTTAAGTGTGTAAACAAATTATCGTTGAATTTATAACGCAACGTTTAATATTTGTTGAAATCTCAAATGGGAATAATTACATTTGTAATCCAAAACCCATTACCTAAGTCGATGTTAACGCGTTTTTAATCCGAAACACACTTCCGAATGTAAATGTTACCGCAACGTTAAATATTTTTGCTTCAAATTAGCAGTGCAAATTTATTTTGTGTCGAATCTTTTTCTCAATTAAAAAGAGCGCGAAAATTATGCAGCATGTACAACGTCGCGTCTATTGCATACAAATGGCGTGTATTGAGCGTTTTAACAAGCACAGGGGATTGACGCATATTCAGAGGCAATATTTCATCAAATCTATAAATAGTCACTTAAAAAATGGCAAGGTTTGTGTTAAAGAAATAACTGAAAGCTTTTATCGTAAATATTTACCAGAAAGAGATTGATTAAAACGGAATAAACGGGATTATCGGGTAATAAATAGAAACTTCAAAAATAATAAGTATACAGTAATAGAGTCGGGTTGAAACGGATGTATTGGGGAATCGTTCGAGTCGGGATTTTACTATCTGTGTGGAAAAGTTTTAAAACAATTAAACAATATAAAAAAATATATTTTTAAATGACTGGATTTTTTTTGAAGAGTCATAGCGCACCAAATGACGTCTTTTGACGCTGTTTTTCTTTGAGTTATAACGCACCACAAAACGTGAATTGACACGTTAAATTAAAAAAGAAATCAACGTCAGGACACCCCTCCCGAACCCACCCCCGGGGCGCCTGAACAAATTCCTGGGGAAGGCACTGTATTTTACATACGCCAATCCATTAGTTCGATCACTAAACTTAATCATAAAATTTTCCGTTTCGAATCATAAAGGAGCACTTCCGTGACAAAAAGTGTGCTTTGTCACGGACATGACGACTGCCACCCTACATGCCGCATTGACATATAATAATTATAATGCATGCTGTCTTCACAAAATAAGATTAGCTAATTATGGCGATTTTTAATAATTATTATGCAAGTGTGACCTAAACCTTGGAGATATCGACGGATGACACACCGTCCAATGATTGTGAACAATTATACAAAATGGTTTTAAAATCTCCCAATGAAGGAGATATTTTTGATCAGGACAGGCCAGGGTGGTTTGGTGGTCAAGCGATAACACTCTGGTCTACGATTTTTGAGGTCCCCGTTTCAATCTCTGAACGGGGCATAGGAAATTGCAGAAATGCTTCTTGTGTTTTCCACACCACCATGTACTGGTATAAACCAAGGTAATTCTCGCGTGTATCGGTCCTATGCACCGAGTACGTAAAAGAACCAAGGGATCTGTTCGCAAAGAGCTAGGATATCGCACCCAGATTCATTTTATCTCACTTCTGTCTCTTCCGCCTCCTGTCTCTTCAGCAAAAAAACAGAGGTCCCCATTGAAAATAGTGCTTGCAATTTCATGGGTTTTATGAGTCATAAAAGAAATACAGACATGCTCATTTATGACCATTTGTTACCATTGAACTCAATGTGTGACCTTGACATATAAGATATCGTCCTAATTCTTTCGCATGACACACCGTCTAATGATGGTGAAAAAATGTGCAATATGATTTTAAAACAATGCATGGCATAGTTATGGTCCGGATAGTCTCATTTGTGGGCATTTTGACCTTAGAGGCTTCTTTCGCATGATGGTGAACACATGTACCAAGTCAGTTCAAAATTATAATGATAAATGAAATAGTCATGTTCCGGAAAAACCTTCGGGACAGACCGACGGACCGACCAATATTGTGACTCCTATATAGCCCCCCTCCCCCCTACCACTGTTAGTGGTGGTATGCAATTAAATGTAAACAAAAAGCAAATGACTGCCGATTAGTTGATTCTGAACATAGAAATTTCATTAAAGGATAGTCAATAAATGGGGACAACTGTAACGAGCTTTTACATATAATATTGTTAAGTCCTAGTATGATCTATGTAGCTTTGAAGCGAATAATATTATGACCTGGTTCCAACTAGAGTTGATTAAGCATACTTTCTTACATTATCTCACGAAAAAAGTGACGTCATATAAGTTCTGCGATTTTTTCAGAGAGGAATTCGTATTAGGCCAAGACAGGAGCCCAAGGCGAATGATCTATACGATTGTTAAAACACAGGGAATATAATTGAATTACATATACTTATTATTATAACATATTTATTTATTAAATAAAAAATGTAAACTACTATCAAAAACTTTTTAATATATGAATATTAGTTTCATTTTCAATGTTTGAAGAAAGTATATATTTAGATTGGTTTGCGTTATTATGACAGGCAGTATTAATCATCGCTATTGCTCTTCATTTTTACATTTGTGTCCCCCTTTTACAATACTTGTTGATGTCAACATTTCTCTCATACGAACAAATGAGCCCTAACTTCACAAATAGACACACCAGAAAAAAGAGGAAAAAGAATCAATCATGATTTTTTTTCAACTAAAAAGATTGAGTCTAATAGCTTTCATATCAGCAATAATCAAATCGGGCAACATGATTGTTCGAGACTTAGTGAAATACTATACAGCACCCATTATGTGTAATTATGTCGCGTATGTCAAGATGGGTTTCAGGAACAAATAATGCAAAACCATTTGGCTTTCGACTGAAATGTCGAGCGTCATATTGTGCGTGGCTTTGATTGTCGAACGTCGCTTCGAATGTCGCGTGTCGACTTTCATTGTCGAGCATCGACCTTCGAGCGAGACACTCGAGATTTGCGGGACATTTGCGGGACGCACGACACGACGCTCGACACATGTATGTTAATACTATTCGTGGTTTATTAAATGTTTGATTTTCTCAAAATGGGATTTACTACATGTAATCGAAGTCAATAAGTAGATTAAAACCACATGAAAGGCCGTAGATGTCATCATAACAAAACACAAATCAATAAAACTGTATGTTAATACTATTCGTGGTCTATAAAATGTTTGATTTTCTTAATTTTACTGTTAACCTCTGAAATTGTGGGACTAAATCATTAGATGGATATTTGTATAGTTTGCGTGAGTGGATAATTTATCATCAGTAAAATGCCCAATATGTTACAACGGATGTTTCCCTTTGATCTTATATGTCTTCAGGTGCATCATCCACCTGAATGATCATTATATATTGCAAACATTTTAACTACGTATCATTTTTTGTTTTATTCACATGTAGAAATATTAATATGTATTAAGTCTTCAAGTTGATTTATATATATATATACCTGTACTTAAGTTCAGTGTAATGTATATACGACCTGTAATATGACAATGTCGTTAACAACAATTTAAAGAATATACGAATATTGATCACATTTTGTATATCAAAAATAAATAACATACTTAAGATCATGTCTATCTTGGTTTTAAACATTATTAGCGTCATTTGTTGATTCTACACAGTCTATGTTGTGTGTTTAATCAATTTAAGATATGTTTTCATTTGTATTTTAAATAAAAAATTTAATATTTTCATTCGTTAAATTGTTGAAATGAGAAAACGAACAGTTATGAATGAGACACGTCATACTTAACAAATTAAATAAACGTTTTCAGTGTTTAAACCATACTCAAAATCTGCACAATCTGCACATAAACGCATTGATAAAACGCAAAGCAAACACGTACATATGACGTTAGCATCTTATCAACTCATACATATTTTATTTTTATTACTCTAAGTAGTCGTTAGACGATCGGGCATATGTAGCCAACCTCGTTCGGACGTCGGAATTTAAGACATATAAACGGACAGATACAACGATCGCCTGTTTTGTTTGGTTGCTTTGGTTGTAATTTGAGACGGTAATTCAAAGGGTTGTTCCTGCAGTTTTGAAGAGCCTTTTGTAACATTGAGTTTTAACGGAAGGTTAATGTATCATCATTATCATCCTCCTCCTCCTCCTCCTCCTCCTCCTCCTCCTCCTCCTCATCATCATCCTCATCCTCATCCTCCTCCTCCTCCTCCTCCTCCTCATCATCATCATAATCATCATCATCATCATCATCATCATCATCATCATCATCATCATCATCATCATCATCATCATCATAATCATCATCATCATAATCATCATCATCATCATCATTATCATCATCATCATCATCATCATCATCATCATCATCATCGTCATCGTCATCGTCATCGTCTTCGTCATCGTCATCATCATCATGATCATCATTATCATCACCAATATCATCATCATAATCAGCAGCAGCAGCAGTAGCAACAGTAACAGAAGAAGAAGCAGTAGCAACAGCAGCAGCATAAACAACATCATCAAAATCATCATCACCATGATTATCTTCATCTTAACCAAACATGGTTATCATCATTATTATTGTCGAGTTTGATTAAAGTAGAACATCTGAATATTTGAATACAAAATGTTTATTTGCATGTGATTTTTCCTCGTATCGTATTTCCCATCGGGAGAGCTAGATAAAAAAATGTTGCATTTTAAACTATGATTTGTATTTTTGTTAACGACTTGGTATGTTGGTACTTTTTTCTAACCTATTCGTTCTACTAGTGCATCAATGGTTTCAATAATTTTCAGTTAAAATTAAACAAAATCAACATGTTTATATATAGTATTTAAAGATATTATGATATATACTTGAAATTAAGAAGAAATTGAAGGGCAAATTATACTGATTAAACAAATTGTAAACATATGAACGCATGTTAGACCGAAAGCTTGGGTGTAATACGTTAGCACGTTAAGACAAATCGGTATGAATATTTATTTTATGAATAATACTATTAATAATAATAATTTAGTAAAACAATACTGGTCAGTCTAAGACAAATTGATTATTTGTTGGCAGATTTTGGCACAACCCCCCGAAAAATTAGGACGCCAGAGAATGCAATAAATTTTAAAATTATTATTTACATAATCTGATGCGAGCGACCAACGCAACATAAGAAGCCTTAGGTAGTCTATGCAATCGAGCTTAAATACATAGGTTTTAACATTAGAGCACATACAGTTCATTTAATATAGTAAGAGAGTCACGACATTTACAGGAAACACCGGTTCATTACAAAGTTCAGGAGGAAAGGTGAAAAACACACACGATTAATTATATATTGACTAAACTTTGTTACGTAAAGTAGTTATTTGAATCAAATGTATGAATAATTAGATGTTTACTTCTAAGAAATCGTAAACTCGGATTACTGAGTACTTTGTTTGTAAAGTTTAATGTAACCCTTTTCACCGATTTATCATGCACGCGTTTATTTTCGATATCAAATGGCTTATGGGCTTACCGATTTTTTTCAGAATTGTGGGTTAGCAGACTATGAACATGTCAAATGGTAGGAACCAATCAGAGTATTCCTTACAAAAAGTAGTCACGTGAAGCATATCAGCATCAGCGAAGCTGCGTTTCCAAGAATAACTTACATAGCAATGGCGGACGCTTGGACGAGTCAATGAGATTTGCGTTTTGTTTGTTTGTTTGGAGGAATAATTCCAATAATGGAGCATGTGGCAGGCAGTTGGAACAGGTAAGTTTGATGATCATTTCAAGATTTAACAACGCTACTTTTTTTTAAAACATTACGAATTGTGTGCATTAAAAAAAAATATTGTTAACTTAAAATTTAAGGCAACCGTGGTATTCTACAATTAAGAAATCTTTAAGGTCTCGAAATTTAGTTAGATTTCACATCATTCCGTATCAATAATTTGCTATTAGCCAAATCTATATTTTGTTCAACTTACTTAACGTTTGCGATGCAGCATTTTTCATCTGACAATAACTTAGTTTGACCCACATTTGGCGTCACCTATTTCCGACCTGGATAGGTCCCTGTTCCGATGTATACTCTTTTCCTGTATTTTCGGCCACTTAATATGAAGTTTTATTTCTTTATTTATTGATTGTCAATCCAATAATAATTTAAACGTTGAACAAACTAAAGCTAGCATACACACCTGTAAATCCCCCCATTGACCCATTCTACAATACTATATAGTCAATAGTCAATAGAACACAATTTAGAAAAAATTAGGGTAAGGAAAATGCCTTTTCTAGTAAGAAAAATATTTATAAAAAATACATAAAGAAAAGAACCCTGTAGTAATAAAATCTTAAAATATTGAATTATTGAATTTTTATTTCAGTGCTCACTTTTAAAACAGAGATTCCAATGCTTCACAACGGCCTGAACTTGGGAATCTGTCTCATTCTGCTGTTCAAGAAAGATGTAAGTCCATGGCATTTTTATTGCTAAGACTAAGTTAGACTAAGTATATTTATATTAAATATCAAACATATATAGATGCACTTTGACCACAAAATGCAGAAAGAACAGTTTTGTTAGTAGCTATGAAATAAATTCCACACATGCACAGCCTGAAACTATTCACATATTTTTCAAATATCTGTCCCACAAGGTTTGACTTTGTCTTCCATTGCGTAAGTTTCTTGTATAGCATTGATTTTTTTCACCCAAAATAACAGCCTCTAGGCTCTTACAGGCTGTTTTCCAATTGCAAAAAGTAAAAAGAGGTTGTTTCCCAATAGCAAAAAGTAGCATTTCCCCCAAATTCTGACAAAAATTTCCCAAAAAAGTATGCTTTACTTTTCCAATAAACTCAATAATTGGTTTATTGAGTTTATTATACAGCAATTTAATTGCCTAGCACTTTATAATATAAAATTTAGAAAGCAATTAAACATACACTGATAAACAATTGGTATACTGTTATATTTGTAATCATTTTTATGTTTATGTTTATTTTCCTAATTTCATGTTCTATCGCACTTTTTTTCTTATTGAAAAAGTCACAGGCTGATAAATCTAAAAAATAAAAAATAACTGTATATTGGTTATTTCTTAAATAGCTAGCAAATATAAATGCCTTATGTTTCTTGGTATATCAATGATAGTTTTGTGGTATTACATAATTTTTAAGGTTTAGACCATTTTTTTGTAATTGTATTGAACTGTTAATATTGGACAATAAAAGTCACAATATTGTGTTGTGCTTTAATATAAGCATATACATGGCAACTTAGCCATGAAACAACCTTATAATTGCATTTTTTCATGGAGTTGCATTCACAGCTATTAACAACAATTTAATGATGTGTACCATATTCTTAACACCTGCAGTTGTACAGTGGCAAACTAGGTAACAGCTGGTTAATGACCCAAGTACATGTACCTTCTTATCTTTATGTTTACTCTGTGATCCCAGTATGATGTTGATTGCTGTTAATTGTAAACCATAGTACTGGCTTTTACATACTTTTGCTGGCAATGTTCATATAATGGGTAAACAACTGCAGCAAAAATTTAAGGTTGATTAAATAGACGTTTTGGTGCAGGATAATGTAATAATATACTACTTCTACTACTGAAACTGCTATTGCTTCTACTACTACTGCTTTTACTACTATTACTACTTAGTAACTACTACTACTGCTGCTGCTGTATAATAATATACTTTTACTACTACTGACACTGCTATTGCTACTACTACTTCTTCTACTACTGCTGCTGCTGCTGTTGCTGCTACTGCTACTACTACTACTAGTACTACTACTACTACTACTACTACTACTTCTATGATCACTCGTGAATTAAAATCGATAATCAACCGAATCCAATAAATAGCCTATATTTATTCATTTTTTAAATTTATTTTTTAAAGCGGGTATATACGATTTTTTAATTGTGTTTAATTGTAATATATTGATAAAATATGTTACAATAACACAAAATAGGCAAGAAAAATTATACATTAAAGCCGAATTTCATAAAATGCAGCAAAGACAAATTAGCGCCCCGAGCCGATAGTGACGTACATATTTTCCTACAATAACCGAAGCATTCGTCTTTGTATTAGGATCGGAGATAGTGTTCGTGTGTCGTATGAATAGATATCGTTGCAGGAATTCAAATAAACCGTTAAACTAAGTTTAGATGCACATCGTACATGTATGGTATACATGCTGGCGAATTCGGCTGTACAGCCGTTTTCAGTTTCAGAATTAAATATCTGGCTTATTTCGCATTTTTCGAAACATGTTCTTCTTAACTTTTATTTTAATTTATATTGAAATATATATATAATAAGTTTTTTACACAGTTTATATAAATTCATAAATATTTGACAAAATCGTATATACCCGCTTTAAATAAAAGGGCTGCGGGATCTCGGAAGGGCAGGGCAGAGCGCCCTTCCATTAAGGCCTAGCTGGAGCACTGGAGCCTACTACTACTATTAATTACTGCTACTACAGACACTTCTGCTACTACTACTACTACTACTTCTACTTACTACTACTTCTACTTCTACAGCTACTACTACTACTACTACTACTATTACTACTACTACTACTACTACTTCTACTACTACTACTACTACTACTACTACTACTACTACTACTACTACTACTATAACTACTACTACTACTACTACTTCTACTACTACTACTACTACTTCTACTACTACTACTGCAACGGTTGCTGCTTCTACTGCTTCTACTTCTTTTTAAACTACTTCCACTACTTGTAGTTGTACTACTATCACTGCTGCTGCTACTGCTGTTGTTGCGTCTACTACTACTGCACTTCTTTTACTACTACAACTACTACTACTGCTACTACTACTGTTACTACTACTACAACAACTACTACTACAACTACTGCTATTAAAACTAGAAGTAGTTTTACTACTACTACTACTAATACTACTACTACTACTACATGAACTACTACTACTACTACTACTACTACTACTACTAATACTACTACTACTACTACTACTACTACTACTACTACTTCTACTACTACTACTACTACTACTATTACTACTACTACTACTACTACTACTACTACTACTACTCCTACTACTTCTTTTTATACTAGCAGTAGTTGTACTACTACTATAATTAATACTTCTACTACTACAGCTACTTCTACTACTACTACTTAACAATTACAATTATTGTTATTATTTTTTATTATTATTGTATTGCTATATATTACATAACGGTATTCAATGGGACGAATGGGTAGTGCGAAAGTTTTGTTTTTATGACAAATTGTGTTCAGTTCTATTTATTTAAATGTAGTATTATGTCATATTGCAGTTACTGAGTTATGTTACTGTTGTTTTCAGAATGGAAAGACACAGTCAAAGAAAACCTGAAAACCTGTGGAGCGCCATCATGAAATCTCATATTTGTTGAATCGCTGTATTTCCACCGAAACAAATTTCTTGTTTCTCCTGGAAAATACCTCGTTTGGTATGGCAACATCAGGTAAATTTCCAAAATGTTTTTAACAATTGAAGTCTCAATTAAAGAATAATAATAAAAAATAAGTTTTTGTTCAATTATGAAATACTTGTAACACATTATATCTCTTTTAAGCTTCGGTTAAGTCTCAATCACACTTTTCTGTTCTTACTGCGGTTGTTGAGCTTACAGCGTCAGAAATCAAGTATGTAAACAATTCGACATTAATTTAAGGTTTTGGACTTGAAATTTATATTTAATGTTATGATCAAATATGTTGAGATAGTGTCCAGATACCATTGTAACAGTGTCCCGATTCTCTCAAACGCGATCTGACAGTTTCTTGAAGGATTTCACAACTTTATTTTATTTAATTACCCTAACGCTGTCGGGAGCCATAATATGGAATTTGTGGCTCAATTTTGCATAAGGACCATTTATTTTGCTGTAAAAATTACTATAATTGACATTTAACATATATGGAAAATGCAGAGATAGTATAAAGATAAATTTTCTCCAAGTAACTTTTATAATATACCCATGTTTATAAGCATTGGTCATCTATCCATTGTATGTATATTACACAAAAATATTTGATATCTTGAATTTAAAGCAATAATCATGTTTCTTGGGCAAAGAATAATTTTATTAAAGCAGGACAGTAAATAGGGTACAACTTTCAAATGCAGGTGTTTTTTTGCCGACATATGTTTAGGATATTTTACAAGAAACATAAAATTTCTTTCAGAGTTAACAGATGGAATTCTTTATGCTGTGGCGTTCAAAAGTGGACAGAGAACATTCATTCGCTTCTTGAATATGGATAGTTCTCTGGTTTTATGGAATCCACAGGTAAGATGCATACAATATATATGAAATAAACACCTGCTGACTGACACATACAATACAAAATAGTAAAGTATCAATAAACCGTTAGATTAAGTTAAATTGACATCATACGCCAATAGCATAGTGACAATAATACACTATGCATTCCAGGTTTATCCCACATAGGATTTGATGACAATATATTCTGGGAGAATGTGTTCACACAATCTGTATTGACATGGGAACACAGTGTAATCGAGGTGCACTGACTGAAAAGAGAAAAAAGTTGTTTGGGGATGAAAGTAAGTAAATCTATGTGGAGCATTAACTCAATGTAACTTCCCAGCTCTGCCTGTTTTACGGTTAAAGAACCCATTCAATGTGAATGTTCTGTTTATTTTATTCACTACAGTTTGTATATTTATTGATGCTATATTTGATAGAAAAAACTCACAGTGTGCAAATAATAATTACCGTTGAACTTACTTCTGCAAGTTTCGTATATTTATCTGTTTAACTTGCAGAATGTATCATACAAAAACACCCTGCATTCATAGCTAAAATAACATTTGTTTTGTTCATTCAAATTGCTCTATTCTAGAAATGAATCAGTTGCCAGCGTCAGGAAAGAAGTATTCGGCTCTTCTAAAAAAGAACAAATACATCATTTCAAATCTGATGGAGCATCTTCGTGCACATGTGCAGACAGAGCAGTTCCGGGAACACTTGACCTGTATTGGACTGTTTGCCTGCATTATAAAAAAGAAGAGTTTTAAGGACAAAGAAAGCAAAAGGTAATTATTACGATTTTGTACACCCAGAATCTGCCAGTGATAACACTTTACCTCATGTGTCCATGAAGATTATGATTATGTGTTAATTTTTTATAGGATTATGCGACTTATAAAATAATTTAGGAAGATAGGAGTATGTTTATCAATGCTCCTGCTAGGATTTGAAAGGGACAGGGTGCTCTTTAGTCAAAACGGCACTTAAGCTTCCAGTCATTATATGCTTGTTGCATATTTTCAACATAAAATGTATATATAAATATATATATATATATATATATATATATATATATATATATATATATATATATATATATATATATATATATATATATATATATAATGGCTGAACTATAATGTGATCAGATCAAGAAAATAGCATTGAAGGAGGCTGCGCCCTACCGTAAAGGCCTAGCTGGAGCATTGTATATTGTATAGAGACATTGCTTAAATTTTTTGCAGTTAAAGCAGTTTAAATTAAACTTCATACAAAGATGAAAGTCATAAAGATGAATTTAAGAGTATAGAAATCTAAGTTTGGGTAAAAAATAAATTTTGAGCTTTAGCTAATATATAGATTTAAAATGGAATGCATTAACAGTCTTCATTGTTACAGAAAATAACATGTATTTACAGTAATTAATTCTTGAGCAAACAAGCATATACTTTTGAATAAATAGTAATCATTAGCAATCTGTCATAGTTTGAGATGAACCTTTTTTTAACTCACCTGAGCACAAAGTGATTATGGTGAGCTTTTGTGATTGCTTTTTGTCCGTTTTATCATTGTGCGTCCGTCACCAACATTTATCTTGTTAACATTTTTAGGCAACATTTATTGTATGATCTTTATGAAACTTTATAAGAAGATTTGTCCCAATGATATCTTGGCTGAGTTTGAAAGTGGGTCATGTGAGGTCAAAAACTAGGTCATAACATTTATTCTAATGATATCTCGGCTGAGTTCCAAAATTATTCGGTCTGTTGAAAAACATAGCCGCAATAGGTGGGGCAGTATTCCTTATATGGCTTTAGTAAAATCTTGTTTACACTTAAGAAGTGTAATCGACGAAACTGGGTCAGAAATTGTGTATTTATTATATATCATATGGGCAGAGTTCGAAAATGGATCTGGTCGGTTGAAAAACATGTCAGCCAGGTGGCGGGGCATTTTTTTGTAAAATGTCTATAGTGAAACCTTGTAAACACTATTACTGTAAGTCACATTTTTAGTTTTATATACATGAAACTTTGTCAGAAGATTTTGCCGAATGATATTTCGACTGAGTTTAAAACTGGGTCATGTTAGGTAAAAAAACTTGGTAAAATTAAAGAAACAGATACTTAACACTCAAGTAAGATTTTGGACAGAACATTTGTTGTAATTATATTTTGGCAAAGTTAGAAAACGGTGGTAGTCTGTTGAAAACATAGCAAACAGGGGGTAGAGCAGTTTTAATTATATGGCTATAATGAAACCTTGTTAACAGTGTAGAATTCACATTTTTAGTCATTTAGTTCCTTCAGGTCTCAGATGAGCGCCTCAGGGTTTATGGCCGGCAATCTTGCTTATTTGTTTGTCATGTTGTTTTTAAAAATGTTAACAGATAATGTGAAAAATAAAATTCATACAAAAACCTGTCAGATATAACAATGTATAGCTGTAATTTCATACAGAAATACATACGGTATCATGTAATTTTAAATAAGTGGATGCAATTCATGTGTAGTGCTTGTACATTGTACATGTTATTGTACTTTTTATATCAAAATTATGTACATCATTGAGTGTCAAATGTAGTAAGACAAGCACATTTGGATCTAACAAACCTGACTGTCTGACAGGTTGGTGTGTCCTATTTGAATAATACAATCATTTTAGCTTCCACCAAGCATACAAACTGTTCGAAGATGAGGCCTTCCGAGCTCTGATGAATTTATTCAGAGAGAAAGCATCCGTTCCAGAGGCACCAATGTCTCTGTTTTCACCTCTTCGATCACCTGACTCTTGGCTGGCACAAATGTTATTTCTTTCGTCCATTCCGAATAACCATAAATGGCAATTAAAGAAAGTTATTTTTTCTCAATGGTTACCCCTTTGTGACAAGAAATATAAACCAGCCTCAGCACGAAATCAAATTCTATATTACTTCCATGATGGTTACCTGTCAGAAGTGTTTGATGTTTGCTTGAAACGTAAACACATGAAAACCCTACCATCAACCTCCACTGTGAGACTGTCTCCACCAGTGTCATCTGATTTAGTAGATGATGACCAACCCCCTCCACAAAAACGATATCGTAGAGAAGTGAAACGAAGGTTAACGCTGTCAGATTAAGAAGTTAATATAAGGTCTGTTGACCCAGACTTCTCTCAAGAATCAAAAATTGAAAACAAATCGGCTTATCAACAATTTAAGTTTTCATTTATTTCAAATGGTAATTTCATTCGGCGCCAGTCATCAAGTTTCATGAATATATTTGCAATGAACGATATAAGCTTGTCAACTGGCCTTTTCCAAGAAGATTCACATGTTCATCTCTCATATTCCAATGCTAATGAACATACAGACATGTCTTGTTCCTGTGACATATACTCGACATTGTTTCGTTTGGCAACAATAAACATTCCTGCTCAAGAATTTGCCTCTATTGATGTATCGAGGGTCAAATGTTGCCATATGCGTCTCTTTGAAGAAATGATAAAACCTTTCTTGAATTTGCTTATTCGAAATGTCACTGATCCTTTACTTCCAGAAAATAAATTTGTTCAAAAAATGAGAGCTGACTTTGGAAAAGTGAATGAATTGGTTTGTCCACTTCCAACAAAGTCACAAAAATATGAACAGTATTCTGTATTTTCTTACCATGACTCTAGCTGTTCCATTGTAAAACTTCGTGACAACAGATTTCATTGTCTGTCAGGTTACTGCGATGCAATGTTTTCGTCTTCCAAAAGACACATTGTTTACATGACAAGGCCGAAAACCTCTGCCCACATTAAGAAATATCAAACAATCATAAATATATCTGGAAAAATGAATTGCTCAATAGTGCTATAGCCAGTAGTTCCAATGAACAGGCCAGTGAAGATGATACTGAAGAGACAGAGACTTTGGGTTTGGATGAGACGAATGAGGATGACCTGACCGCACAACCTGTACAAGACCAAGATATTAAGGTATATTTAAATGAAGTGTAATTATATATTTAACTAATATGCTGCAGCTTTATTTGTATGGTCATAACCCAAACTATAGCTGTTATTTGCCATATAGGATTTACTTTATTACCATCAGAACTGACAGAATCTTGACCATTATAATCATAGGAGCTTATCAATACATTGGACAAGTGCGTAACTATGAACTATAGCAAATATCAGATTTTTCTGAAGTGCAAGGATGGAAATTAGTGGTTGCCCATGAGCCCGGGGCAAGTACATTTTGGCCTGGGCAACTCAAATTCAAAAGCTAGTTGTCCGGCTGGGCAACTTGCTTTTTAAGCTTGAAACAATTCAGTGCATTAAAACGTATAATCAAAATTGGCGACTGTGAGTTAATAATTAGTTTAATAAAATTCATTTATCAAATGAAATAATTTAACTCAGACTTATTATAGGACATAATACACAGAAAGTTAGTCAATTAAGCATTGTTGTTGTTTACTTATCTTTTATTTTGTTTAAAGAAATTGCTATCTTTAACCAGGGTAATCATTTCAACCCTGAAAGCGGATTGTGGGAATATCCCAGCCTCAGCAAGGAATTGCCTCTTCCTAATGGTTGCGCCAGTCTGCAAGACAGCATACAAGCACAATCCCTAATTTGTGACAAAATGAACGGAAGGGATGGTGAAGGATTTTTGTTGACCAACCAGGGGGGCTTAGAGAAGCTGTTGGTGCATTCGTTGCAAGCTGAATGCAGTTGTGGAGTACGTTGCACTTGCATTATATATCCAATAACATACTCCAAAAGGTAAATTTGGGAAACTAAGACATTATGCATGTGTATAAATGGTATTTGTTTAAAAGGGGCGCCATACTATCAAGTTGAGGGTTATATAAACTTGCGCATAATATCGAGTAAAATGCATATGAAAAGAAAACAATATAGCACAATTGACATGTTTTTACTGTTTATTATGTAGCATTACACATAATCGGATCAACATTAATGCAACGTAACGTTGTTTGAGTATCGACTTTATTATTTAAATGTAGGTTTATATAAATTTTGAGTTCATTTGGGTATTTACGTTAATATTTAAATCTACGATACTGTAATTTTTGAATTCAAACAGAAAGCTTTATTTATGAAAATGACCGATCTATTATAAACATAAATTAAATTAAATAAATTTGTGTTTGCACCGATAATCCATTTATTGTCAAGATCAACATCAAATTTATATGATCCATATATTTATCTATAATAAGTTTGATATAACAGTATATTGACTATCACAAAATTGATCCGATATCATAACGAAATAGTATGATATCCATGAGACACGTGCATTTGTTCGTAACTACAAAGCTATTGGCAACCATTAAATATAAAGGGGACTGTCTCTCATAAACAGACAATTCAGCTTGACATGAAGGATAACTTTTGTATCAGAACATTTAGACTTGTTGCTGAATTCATAAAATTGAAACAGACCATTGTTGTTTAGAACTTTGAAATTATATTATTTGGAGATTCTATATAGAATTCAATAACATCACATAATTATTATTAATATAAACAGAATAAAATTGAAATCAAATTTGTAAAAGACTTTATTCTAAATTTTATTATTGTGTCGTTGGTTTGAGTTATTGTGTCTTGGTTCCTAGTTACACTACAATTATTTCAAAACGCCTATATGTATAAATGATTGGTGTGTGTTACTTCGTTCAAATGTACAATACTGAGTAATCAAAATGTTCATACATTTCAGGCTGGTTATGGTTACATTAACAGAGTTCACGAATATGAGAATAAAGTTTGCTGCATGGACCTGCTAAATAAAATGTAAGTATACTGGGCCTCAATATAAACTGTTAAGTCAAACAAACAATTTATTAAACACATAAAAGCGTGTGCACTTGTGGTATAAAATTGTGGCTATGGATTGATGATTGTAGGGATGGATGTTTGTATGCTTGCTTGCTTGCTTGTTTGTTAAATTTGTATGAATGAATGTGTGCGTGCGTGCATGCCTGTATGAATGAATGAGTATGTATGTAGTAGTATGAATGAGTGTATGTATATATGTATGTATGTTTTTAGTTCAACTGAGGTCAACGTGCTCATGGTTAGCTTTTGTGATCGCTTTTTGTCCGTCGTGCGGCGTCAACATGAAACTTGTTAACACTCTTAGAGACCACATATATTTTCCAATCTTCCTGAAACTTGGTCAGAACATGTGTCCCAATAATATCTTGGATGAGTTTGAAAATGGTTCTGGTTGGTTGAAAAACATGGCCGCCAGGGGGCGAGGCAGTTTTACTTATCTAGTCAAACCTTGTTAACACTCTAGAAGTCACATTTGTTGTCCAATCTTCATGAAACTTAGTAAGAACATTTATTGTAATTATATCTTGTTAAAATTGATGGTGTGTTGGTGCTGTGTCATTCATGTATTGCTATTTGTATTACGATGGTTCATTATTTATTTTAAATCGATGTTGTGAAATGCCAAGCGAACATGTGGACCTGTGATGTTGGGCCATAAAGATATGGAATACATTTCCTTAGCCGTGAGACAGGAGCTTCTGATGCTATAGGCTATGAATTTGTAGATTCAATTCTAACAAGCAAAATAACATGAACAGCTTTTTGTACTCTAAAAACTTTACAGTACAGGCGAGCATATGCTAAATCTGCACCTTTCATGTCTCTGAATTCTTTTATAGCATGGTGGCTTTCCTGGATCTGTAAATTTAAAATTGATTTTCGGCAACCATGTACTTATTGTAAATTCAATCCTAAAATGTTGGCTGCGGATGGAACTAAGATTGGAATAAATCATTCCTACTTTTCAGTAACAGCGATTGAAAAACCGACTTCAGAAAATATTGTTGATCCATGTAATAGAAGAAATGATCGTTTTTTCATTAATTTTACTCAAGAATCAAAAAGACTCCAAAACAAAAGCAAATTGTAGGGATTATCTTATGTAGATTGCTTAAAAATATTTAGGGACAATTGAAAAATCTAATGTGATCACATGTGAATTTAAAGAAGAACAAAGACATACAATCCTGCTGGAAAATGTTGATGCTCAATTTCGACCTTTGTTGTCTCTATTTGTTTCAAAAAAGCTTGGTTTTCGGTTGAGTCGAAAGTTAGCTGTTAGCTCTTAATATCCTGTCTTCCAGTCACTCACTATCAAAAATTGTTCCATTCAGCTATTTAGAGGAATTTTCGAGCATTTTGGTTTCTCTACAGTGTGGAAATTGCACATCTTCTGAAATAAACTTGGTTGGAACTTTCTCGCCAGAAATCAGAGATATTCTCATTGAAGTGAATGAATCTAAGCATTTGAATATCGCAGTGTCCTTTTTTAACCACTTATGTTTCAGAATTTCCCAAATTTTTGAAAATTGTAAAGAACCTGATTCAGTCAGTCCACAGCCATACTCTAACAACCCAGCACAATTTGAACGGGCTTTCTATTTCACACCGCATGGAATGCAGTTAAGAAATATACCTATCTATAGTGTGGGGAATGGGGGCTCGAATTATGACGAAACTCCTTAAAATACAGCTGATCAATGTTCAAAAAGGTTTCCAGAGGTTGGAAGAAAGGGAAGCACATACCTATTTTTGTGGTTTGATCCCCAACATTATGGCCATTGTTATGGCTACCATATGATACCAGGACAAGAGGGCCGCAAAGATCCAGCCTCGTGAGCTTATCCTTTTATGGAATCAGCTCCAGATGAGTTATTTTATGATTTTAGTTGTCAACTTAAGGAGAATTGTTTGAATCGAGAACCAGGGTTTTGGAAAAACACACGTTTTTTTCACGATGTGTGTCATGGTTTCACTCACTAATGTCCCCAGACCTTGAAGTCCTCAAGAATCAAATTATTGAGCAAAATTAACACAGAAGTGTGTGAGCAGACTAATTCTTTTTTGCAAAGAATGAAGTACTCTGCCAGGGCTATGTCTATAAGTAAATTTAATCATTTTTGCAGTTTTTCATTTATCAGTGGAATCATAGAAAATTGACAAATTTTATGGAAAGATGCAAAATAGAAATTCTACTTAAATTTAGAATGCAATATCCACACCTTTTTATGTCCCCAGTCTATACTGGGGAAGATATTGTTTTTGCCCTGTCTGTAGGTTTGTTTGTTGGTTTGTTTGTGTCAAACTTTAACATTGGCCATAACTTTTTCAATCTTGAAGATAGCAACTTAATATTTGGCATGCATGCGTATCTCATAGAGCTGCACATTTTGAGATGTGAAAGGTCAAGGTCATCCCTCAAGGTCAAAGGTCAAATTTATGGGGGACATAGTGTTTCACAAACACATCTTCTTAGAACTACATTAGTAAGTACAGTTAAAACCTATGGAATTTTGTTTTGCTTGTAAGAATTGCATCTACAGTTTGTGCTATCATTTGGAGTTGGAAAATTGCTGTTGTTTTTATTTTTAGCTCACCTGAGTACAAAGTTCTCATGGTTAGCTTTTGGGGTCGCCTTTTGTCCGTCGTCCGTCGTCCGTGCGTCGTTCGTCGTCAACATTTTGCCTTGTGAACACTCTAGAGGCTACATTTCTTGTCCGATCTTCATGAAACTTGGTCAGAACATTTGTCCCAATGATAACTCGACTGAGTTCGAAACTGAGTCATGCTGGGTCAAAAACAAGGTCAAACAAAAGAAAAACCTTGCGAACACTGTAGAAGTCACATTTGATGCCCAATCTTCATGTAACTTTGTCAAAATGTTTGTCTAAGTGATATGTTGTTTGAGTTAAAAAATGGTTTGGGTCAGTTGAAAAACATGCCGCCAGGGGGCGGGGCAGTATTCCTTATATGGCTTTAGAGAAACCTTGTGAACACTCTAGGAGTCACAACTTTTGCCCAATCATCATGAAACTTGGTGAAAACATTGGTTTTATTGATATCTGGGACAAGTTTGAAAATGGTCCAGATCGGTGAAAAAACATGGCCGCCAGGGGGCGGGGCAGTTTTCTCTATATGTATACAGTGAAAACATGTGAACACTCTAGAAGTCACATTTTTGTTCCAATCTTCATGAAATTTGGTCAGAACATTAGTTTCCTAGATACGACGGTTGAGTTCGAATATGGCTTGGATCGGTAAGAAAACATTACCGCCATGGGGGGGTCCTTATATTTATATAGTAAAAAAGCTTGTGAACACTCAAGAAGTCACATTTTTTGCCTAATCATCATGAAATTCGGTCAAAACATTGGTTATGTGAATATCTCGGACGAGTTTGAAAATAGTCGTGAACATTTGAAAAACATGGCCCCCAGGGGGTGGGGCAGTTTTCTTTTAATGTATATAGTGAAAACATGTGAAACGTCTATAAGACACATTTTTTGCGCAATCTTTATGAAATTTGGTAAGCACAAATGTTTTCTTGATACAACGGTTGAGTTCAAAAATGGTTCGGATCGGTAAAATAACATGGCCACCAGGGGGGGGGGGTGTTTTTCCATATATTTGTATAGTTAAAAAAGCTTGTGAACACTATAGAAGTCACATTTGTTGTCCAATCATCATGAAACTTGGTCAAAACATTGGTTTAATGGATATCTTGTCATGATATCTAGGCCGAGTTCCTTTATGGTTGTGGTCTGTTGAAAAACATGGCTTTAATCAGCTTTATAGTGTAACCTTGTTTACAATCTACTAAGAAATTACCAATACAAACGTTGAATGAAATTTATGCATATTATGATATTCATGATCTCCATGCAGTCATCTGAATATTAATTCTGCCGATAAGATATACAGTTAAATTGCCAAATTTTTTAAAATTTATTTTTGTTTCTTTCTGAAGAGGATTATAATGTTGTTGATTGGTTGGGGATGCAGTGCAGCAAACATATGTTTGCCATCTGCAAACCCTTATCAAATATTCTCTAAATTTTAAGTAGTAATATTGAATTCACAGAAAATTACTCAGGGGAGAAACAACTGTATATAATTTTTTCCCACGCTTTTTGAAAAGCGTGGGGATATTGTGGTTATCTCCGCCGTCCGTCTGTCCGTCTGTCTGTCCGTCCTGGCCACTATCTCCTCATACACTATAAGCACTAGAACCTTGAAACTTACACACATGGTAGCTATGAGCATATGTGCGACCCTGCACTATTTGGAATTTTGATTAGACCCCTGGGTCAAAAGTTATGGGGGTTGGGGTGGGGCCGATTCAGAGATTTTCATTCATTTTTTATGTACTTTTACATGAACTTCTTCATTTCTGCACCAATTTACTTCAAATTGATACTGAACCGCTCTTATGACAATACGGTCAATCTCAACTATGCATGGCCCCATTACCAACCCTGGGGCGCCCCGCCCACATATACCACACCCACCCAAAATTGCCTTTTACTATAATTTCTTCATTTCTACACCGATTCACTTCAAATTGATACTGAAATTCTCTTATGACAATACCGTCAATCTCAACTATGCATGACAATACGGTCAATCTCAACTATGCATGGCCCCATTACCAACCCTGGGGCGCCCCGCCCACATATACCACACCCACCCAAAATTGCCTTTTACTATAATTTCTTCATTTCTACACCGATTCACTTCAAATTGATACTGAAATTCTCTTATGACAATACCATCAATCTCAACTATGCATGACAATACGGTCAATCTCAACTATGCATGGCCCCATTACCAACCCTGAGGCGCCCCAACCACATAGGCCACACCCACCCAAAATTGCCTTTTACTATAACTTCTTCATTTCTACACCGATTCACTTCTAATTGATACTGAACTTCTCTAATGACAATACGGTCAATCTCAACTTTGCATGGCACCATTACCAACCCTGGGGCGCCCCGCCCAAATAGACCACACCCACACACAATTGCCTTTTACTATAATTTCTTCTTTTCTACACCGATTCACTCCTTATTAATACTGAACTTCTCTTATGACAATACGGTCAATCTCAACTATGCATGGCCACATTACCAACCCTGGGGCGCCCCTGGGTCAAACATGCGGCGTGGGGATACGCGTCGGCCTCTGCCGCGCCATTTCTAGTTTTAATTGTGTTTGACCTCCAATCATAAATGTATGGCTTGTCAGGAATGCACTCTTATTTCTCCCATGAACCCATTCATCTACCTGCTTATCAGCAACTAATTAATTCTCTATTGACTGTGCCTGAATTGTTAATGTGATGTAACAGGCTTGCAGCTTAAAAGCCCTTAGTCCCTAAAAATAGGCTCCAGCTGGGAACTCACATCAAAGACCTTCAGACTGATAAGAGTGGAACACAAATTGTTATGGCACACAGTTTATGGATGTCAGGTTGGTAGTTTTGGTGTGATTATCAAAGATTTGTGTTTTAAAAAGGGTTGATTGTTGTTTCAATTGGAAATATCATTGCAATGTGAGTCTCCGAGGTCGCCGTGGTGTAATGGATATTGTGTCCGCCTTGCGACCGGGAGGTCACGGGTTCGATCCCCACCGTGGGAGCGTTCTTTAGATCTCCCCCAAAGACACCAAGTACTGGTTCTAGGCCCAGGAAACGGACTCGAGAGCGTTTATATAAGCCTAAGGCTTTCGACGCAATCGAGCTAAAATAAATAGGTTTAAACTAATGTGAGTCTGAAAATAGTTCCAGTTTGTTTTAAAGCAAGCCCTATGGTGGGTGGCAGATTTCTTGTTATTGCTATAGTGAAACATTGTGAAATCTCTATAAGTCACATTTTAGTTCAATCTTAATGAAACATGCTTAGAATTTATATTCCTATAATATCTTGATTTACTTTGAAAATGGCTCCGGTGCTCTGAAGAGCTTTGTTTCCAGGGGCGAGTGAATTTCTTCTTGTGAACCTTATGATAATATTTATGTTTCATGAAGTACTTTTATTATTTTGAACTTCACCTTCACAAAATAGTTTAGTCCCTTCGGGTCTCAGGTGAGCGCCTTAGGGCCCATGACCCTCTTGTTTTTTTCATGTTTTTTTAGGGCATAGAAAGAAATGATAGTCATTTAACACACATGTCAAGTGTTAAATTGTGTGCAATTAACGTCAAGTGTACATATGCAATTAACGCCAAGTGTACATATGCAATTAACGTCCAGTGTACCTATGCAATTAACGTCAAGTGTACATATGCAATTAACGTCAAGTGTACATATGCAATTAACGTCAAGTGTACAAATGCAATAAACGTCAAGTGTACATATGCAATAAACCTATTTATTTTTGTTTAGTTATTTTCGGTGTGCATTATTGTTCAATATATTATATTGCATACATGCATGTTATATACAGAGTAGCTCATGCACATACTGTTTGTATATAAAAAATATGCAGTTGAAAACATAAATTTTTCTATAAGACAAACAATTGTATATTTCTAAAAAAATATACAGAATTGCACAGACATACTACAATGTATATACAGTTGTTTATGTAAGCATGTATGTCTTCTATCTATATACTGAAGCATATTAGATCTTGAATACCTAAGTGCTGAAGTGCAGTGTGTAATATACACTGATAATGCAGGCTTAACAAAATAGTTCTGAGGAAAACAATATGTGTTTTATGTATAATGAACATATGTTAACAAAGGACCAGTCTCTCAATTCTGCATCTGTTTTTATTGTAGGTATACACAATCAAACGTTTGCTAAATAACTTTTACAAGTCTACATTTAGAAGGTAGATTAAACAAGATATTGCCAAGCAATATGGACCCCTACCGGCTCCACCATTGTCAGAATTTTTCTTTTTTTTCTCAATGTTGCCATAGCAACCAGAATCTTTGACGTAGGAAAAAAATGAAATGACGTGCTTAATGTCCATATTGCCATCTATCCATGTTTCAAGTTTCATGAAAAAATATTAAGAACTTGTAAAGTTAGCACAGGATCCAGAAAAGTGTGACTGACAGACTGACAGACAGACTGACAGACTGACAGACTGACGGAGCGCAAACCATAAGTCCCCTCCGGTGAAACCGGTAGGGGACAATAATTTTATTGCTGTGAATTTTACAAAAATGATGCTCACATAGTATGTTGAGCCTACGTTATTGACATGTTGTTATATATGTTCAGTTATGTGATTTTTCATATTTTTGTGACGACATGATATACCAAAGTATGCCATCAAAATATTGTTGAGTCGATAGTTGATCATTTAACTGTATTTTATTGATGCATTTTAAAATGTTGGTTATAATTGTGTTTAATAAATATTTAAAGGAACACTGTTATTATATACGTGTTTCTTTCTCGACAACCAATTGCAATTACCATTTATACTTGCTTTATTAATACGATCTGTAGAATTCTTTGAAGTCGCCCCAGGTTAATAACTTATAACAGTTAATGTTGTAAACCACCGTATGTACAACTTATCTATTTATTTAAAGAATAAGTTGGTCGCCTTCACACGTTTGTATAAACAACGAACCCTTTTAAAACGTGTGGTTATAATGACAGTGTTTTTACAACAGTTATGAAGTTATCGCAATATTACTAATGAATGGTACAGTACCTACTGCAGTGTATTTGACGTGCATATTAATGTACTGTAAAGCGTTACATAATCATGACATCTTTTTATTCTCACAAGAAAACATGCGAAAAATAAGTATATATTTCATTGTGCAGTGTATATAAAAATCCAACTTGGAATAGCAATCTGCCATATCTGTTTTGGGGTCTTACTTAGACGAAAAATATACTTGTATCTGAGATTCAACCCGATCCAAATCTGCCGTCACGAGCATCTATTAGAAGTTATTTAGTCCAAGAAACCATCACATAATGTTTGTATTTCGCTTTTGATAATAACGAAATCACTGTCCATCAAATGAGAACTTGTGTGATATAAAGAACGTGTGCGTAAAATTGAATATGTTCATTCTGTTCCAAAAACTTCACTATTTTAGCAGCATAATTTAAAGTGAAACAACACATGGATAATCATAAAGTGCTCTGTTCTGCGAACGCAAGTCATATAGTCACTATAAGGACATAATCATCTAAAACTTGGATACCACCGTGTTCCAATGCTATTGTCAACACTAATCATGTATTCACTAAACAGACATGATCACCAAGTAGTGGTATACCCTCGCGACCCCGTGTGACTGTGAACGCTCAGCATTTATTCACAATACGGGCATGATCACCTAGTAGTTTGATACCCCCGCAACCCCGTGGTACTGTCAATACTCAGCATATAGTCACTATACGGGCCTGATCACCTAGTAGTTTAATACCCCCGCGGTCCCGTGTTACTGTCAATACTCAGCATATAGTCACTATACGGGCATGATCATCTAGTAGTTTGATACCCCCGCAACCCCGTGTTACTATCAACGCTCAGCATATAGTCGCTATACGGGCAGGATCATCTAGTAGTTTAATACCCCCGCTACCCCGTGGTACTGTCAACGCTCAGCATATAGTCACTATACGGGCATGATCATCTAGTAGTATGATTCCCCCGCAACCCAGTGTTAATGTCAACGCTCAGCATATAGTCGCTATACGGGCATGATCATCTAGTAGTTTGATATCCCCGCAACCCCGTGGTACTGTCAACGCTCAGCATACAGTCACTATACGGGCATGATCATCTAGTAGTATGATACCCCCGCAACCCCGTGTTAATGTCAACGCTCAGCATAAAGTCGCTATACGGACATGATTACATAGTAGTTTGATACCAAGCAAATCCGTGTTACTATCAACGCTCAGCATATAGTCACTATACGGGCATGATCACCTAGTAGTATGATATCCCCACAATGTCGTGTTACTGTCAACGCTCAGCATATAGTCGCTATACGGGTATGATCATCTAAAAATTATACCAACGCAACCCCTACTTACCCATGCTCGTATTAGTAAACGTATCATACCAGCTCTATACAAGAAACCCCCATTGCGGATATAACCAACTACCCCATCGTGTACGTCATGGCGTATCACACCAGTTCTATACAAGAAAGTCATATAGCGGTTTTACCCGACTATCCGATGCTCTTGTTAATCATGCCGTTTTACAACATTTATATACTAACAAAACATATAGCGGGTATACCCGATTACCCCATGATTGAATAAGAAACATTACACCAGTTCTACACTCACAAGTCATACAGTGAATGTATATGGTTAGGTTTACTTACCCTAAACAGCTCGCCAACGTGTTCAGTTCAGGCCAGATCATGTCATTTATGAAATAAAATGAGTTTGCATTTTGTATCGCATTGTTGAGATGCCCTCGAGTGTGTGTGTATGAGAATGAATGAATGCGACATAAATTGTTATAAATATAACTCATCTTAAGAGAACGCCCAGTTCACAATTTCTAGCGCTTTTTTACCTTTTTTAGTTTATTACCGTTTGTATCTATACATGGAATTAATGAGATTAAACTTTAGGAGTAATTCGAGGGTTCACTGAACATCGTTAGAGTTTCAATAGTTTTAAACTATTTTACTTCAAACAACCCTTCTCACACCGTCAGTGTGCAAATTTAAAAATCATTTACATGGGTACAATTGTGATATTTGGAGGTCTAAAATAAGTCTCAAAGCTTGAAGTTTTAGGCCAGAAATCTATTTACTGGCAAGTAATATACAGAGAGATAATTGCCAGGATGCATGAACAGTCGTATATGTTGATAAACCTTTTCGCCGAAGTAAACATGTTATACCAGATTAGTCGCCTGCTTGTCTGTCTGTCTGTCTGTCTGTCTGTCTGTCTGTCTGTCTGTCTGTCTGTCTGTCTGTCTGTAAACAAAATCCTGTCTGACAAGGTGCCCCGTCACTTTTCAAAGCACATTGAAAATTGCACGTACATGAAGATTTTCATGTGCATTGTCCTAATATTCGTTAACCAACGTGTTCTGTTCTGCTCAGATCATGCCATGTATGAAATAAAATGATTTTGTTGTGTTTATTTCTATTCTGATCAATGTCAGATCGTTTGTTTAATTGACATATTTACATGATTGGGATAAACTTATGTCGTACAAAATTCCACAATACATTTCGCTGAGAAGAGGACAGTCTTAACCACTATATGAACAATGATGATCTTGCGTTAGAACCCTAATACAGCTTTGTAACGAGTTTACGTTGTTTTATGAATGTTACATCGTGGTTAATGAATGTAGACTGAATGTGCCAGGCACAAATCAAAGCTCTGTCAAAAATAAAGATTTGTATCGCATTGTTGAAATGTCCTCGATTGTGTGTATGCGAATGAATGATGGCGACATAAATTGTTAGACACATATAACTCATCTTATGAGACAATTCAATTCACAATTTTTAGAGCGTTATTTTCTTTAAAACTTTTCTGTATTGTAATGTTTGTATTTGTACAAGGAATTAAAAAGATTCAACTCTAAGAGTTATTCGAGGGTTCACTGACCATCGTTAGAGTATCAATAGTTTTTAAATTATTCTACTTCAAACAACCCTTCTCATGCCGTCAGTGTGCAAATCTCAAAACATTTACATGGTCGAGTACCATTTTGATGTTTGGAGGTCTTAAAAAGGTCTCAAAGTCTTTGAGTTTTAAGCTGTATCCAAGGCCAGTAGTCTATTTACTGTCATGTTTTTTATCTATAGATTTTTGCCAGGATGCATGAACAGTTGTATATGTTGATAAACCCTTGCACGGAAGTAGCCCTGTTAATTTTAATTTTAATGTTCAATTTTACGCACACGTTCTTTATATCACACAAGTTCTCATTTGATGGACAGTGATTTCGTTATTATCAAAAGCGAAATACAAACATTATGTGATGGTTTCTTGGACTAAATAACTTCTAATAGATGCTCGTGACGGCAGATTTGGATCGGGTTGAATCTCAGATACAAGTATATTTTTCGTCTAAGTAAGACCCCAAAACAACCCCTATTGCGGATATAACCAACTACCCCATCGTGTACGTCATGGCGTATCACACCAGATCTATACAAGAAAGTCATATAGCGGTTTTACCCGACTATCCGATGCTCTTGTTAATCATGCCGTTTTACAACATTTATATACTAACAAAACATATAACGGGTATACCCGATTACCCCATGATTGAATAAGAAACATTACACCAGTTCTACACTCACAAGTCATACAGTGAATGTATATGGTTAGGTTTACTTACCCTAAACAGCTCGCCAACGTGTTCAGTTCAGGCCAGATCATGTCATTTATGAAATAAAATGAGTTTGTTGTGTTGTGCTTATTACTATTCTGATTAATGCCAGTTCGTATTTTTAATTGACATATGCACTTGAATGCGTCAGGCACAAATCAAAACTCTGTCAAAAATATAGATTTTGTATCGCATTGTTGAGATGTCCTCGAGTGTGTGTGTATGAGAATGAATGAATGCGACATAAATTGTTATAAATATAACTCATCTTAAGAGAACGCCCAGTTCACAATTTCTAGCGCTTTTTTACCTTTTTTAGTTTATTACCGTTTGTATCTATACATGGAATTAATGAGATTAAACTTTAGGAGTAATTCGAGGGTTCACTGAACATCGTTAGAGTTTCAATAGTTTTAAACTATTTTGCTTCAAACAACCCTTCTCACACCGTCAGTGTGCAAATTTAAAAATCATTTACATGGGTACAATTGTGATATTTGGAGGTCTAAAATAAGTCTCAAAGCTTGAAGTTTTAGGCCAGAAATCTATTTACTGGCAAGTAAT
Organism: Dreissena polymorpha; assembly: GCF_020536995.1. Taxonomy (NCBI): domain Eukaryota; kingdom Metazoa; phylum Mollusca; class Bivalvia; order Myida; family Dreissenidae; genus Dreissena; species Dreissena polymorpha. The sequence continues at coordinate 27,335,384 of NC_068357.1, forward strand.
ATACAGAGAGATAATTGCCAGGATGCATAAACAGTCGTATATGTTGATAAACCTTTTCACCGAAGTAAACATGTTATACCAGATAAGTCGCCTGCTTGTCTGTCTGTCTGTCTGTCTGTCTGTCTGTCTGTCTGTCTGTAAACAAAATCCTGTCTGACAAGGTGCCCCGCCACTTTTCAAAGCACATTGAAAATTGCACGTACATGAAGATTTTCATGTGCATTGTCCTAATATTCGTTAACCAACGTGTTCTGTTCTGCTGAGATCATGCCATGTATGAAATAAAATGATTTTGTTGTGTTTATTTCTATTCTGATCAATGTCAGATCGTTTGTTTAATTGACATATTTACATGATTGGGATAAACTTATGTCGTACAAAATTCCACAATACATTTCGCTGAGAAGAGGACAGTCTTAACCACTATATGAACAATGATGATCTTGCGTTAGAACCCTAATACAGCTTTGTAACGAGTTTACGTTGTATTATGAATGTTACATCGTGGTTAATGAATGTAGACTGAATGTGCCAGGCACAAATCAAAGCTCTGTCAAAAATAAAGATTTGTATCGCATTGTTGAAATGTCCTCGATTGTGTGTATGCGAATGAATGATGGCGACATAAATTGTTAGACACATATAACTCATCTTATGAGACAATTCAATTCACAATTTTTAGAGCGTTATTTTCTTTAAAACTTTTCTGTATTGTAATGTTTGTATTTGTACAAGGAATTAAAAAGATTCAACTCTCAGAGTTATTCGAGGGTTCACTGACCATCGTTAGAGTATCAATAGTTTTTTAATTATTCTACTTCAAACAACCCTTCTCATGCCGTCAGTGTGCAAATCTCAAAAACATTTACATGGTCGAGTACCATTTTGATGTTTGGAGGTCTTAAAATGGTCTCAAAGTCTTTAAGTTTTAAGCTGTATCCAAGGCCAGTAATCTATTTACTGTCATGTTTTTTATCTATAGATTTTTGCCAGGATGCATGAACAGTTGTATATGTTGATAAACCCTTGCACGGAAGTAGCCCTGTTATACCAGATTGTCTGTCTGTCAATAAACAAAACCCAGTCTGACAAGGTGCCCCTTCACTGTTCAACACAAATTGAAAATTGCACCTACATAAGTTGTGCATGTGCATAGTCTTAACATGTGTTACCACAATTATTACAACTTGCTGAAGAACGACAACATGGGCCACCAAGGCGGGGAAAGTCATCCATTTTGATACAAGCCCATGCAACAACAGTTTATATCGGATATTGTATTTATTCACATTAATTAAATGTAATTATGTTTATCATGACCTTAATATTATCACCTATATTAAAACCCTTTAGCTATGACGTAAGTCAGTGAAAATATATTGTTACACAGAATAAACAGAAGTTATGTCATTATTTTAAATTATTGTCTACTGGCTCAATATCAAGCAAATATGTGAACCATTAAAATCCATTTTTAAACCACACCTTTAACAGTCCAATAGATGAGATTTACTTACAGTCTTGTAAATGTGTCAATGGTATGGACGTATAAATATATGTATTTTTTTAAGTATATTCACAAAATGGATAATCGGTTGTAAGTATGATATTTTTTAACTTCAGAGAATTAGCTCTTTTTATATCATAATCACTAATGATGTAGAATACCCCCATGATGCATTATTTAATACGTAGCATGATGTTATTAATGTCAAAGTTAACAAGAGCTGTGTTTGTAAAACACAATGCCCCCTACTGCACCGCTTTGAAGCCATATATTTAACCTTTGACCTTGACGGATGACCTTTACCTTTCCCCACTTAAAATGTGCAGCTCCATGAGATACACATGCATGCCAAATATTAAGTTGCTATCTTCAATATTGCAAAAGTTATCACAAGACTTTAACCAAGGTTTAAGTTTTTGGAGAGATTACAGACAGACATACAGACAGGCAAAAAACAATATAGCCCCGATCATTCGATCCGGGGGAATGAACAGGGGACATAACTTTTGTAATTATTAACAAAGGATGATTTAAAGGGATCTTCTCACGCTTTGGTAAATTGACAAAATTGAAAAAAGTTGTTTCAGATTCGCAAATTTTCGTTTTAGTTATGATATTTGTGAGGAAACAGTAATACTGAACAATTACCATGCTCTAATATAGCCATTATACGCATCTTTTGACGATTTTAAAACCTAAAAAGTATAAAGCGTTGCAACGCGTAACGATTGAATAATTTGGAGAGTTCTGTTTTGGTCGTTAATTTTTTTGCAACTACGAAAATTGCTTATATAATGTATAAAATACGTTAAGTATGTGTACTCGGCGGAATAGCTCAGTAGGCTAAAGCGTTTTTACTTCAGGACTCTTGCAGGACTCCAGGGGTCACTGGTTCGAAACCTGCTCCGGGCAATGTTCTTTTCCTTTTTTAAATTTTATTCTTGATTTTTTACTGGAGCTTTTACGATCCAATGTTTACATTTATCAATATAAAGCATTTAATGAATAAGTTAAAAAATGCCAAAATCTGTGAAAAGGCCCCTTTAAAATGCACATTGACAACATAAATAACAAGGGCTGTTTGTACAACATGCATGCCCCCCATATGGGCTGTCAGTTGTTGTAGTTGCAGCCGTTGTGTGAATTCGTTTTTTGTGACATTGGCCTTGAACTTTGACCAAGTGACCTGAAAATCAATATGGATCATCTGCCAGTCATGATCAATATATCTATGAAGTGTCATGATCCTAGGCGTAAGCATTCTTGAGTTATCATCCGGAAACTATTTTACTTTGTCGTGTCACCGTGACCTTGACTTTTGACCTGAAAATCACTAGGGGTCATCTTCGAGTCATGATAAATGTACCTATGAAGTTTTATGATCCTAAGCGTAAGCTTTCTTGAGTTATCATCCGGAAACCATTCTACTGTGTCAAGTCACCATGACCTTGACCTTTGACCTAGTGACCTGAAAATCACTAGGGGTCACTTGCGAGTCATGATCAATGTACCTATGAATTTTCATGATCCTAGGCGTAAGCGTTCTTGAGTTATCATCCGGAAACCATTTTACTGGTTCGAGTCACCGTGACCTTGATCTTTGACCTAGTGACCTGAAAATCAATTGGGGTCATCTGCGAGTCATGATCAATGTACCTATGCAGTTTCATGATCCTAGGCGTAAGCGTTCTTGAGTTACCATCCGGAAACCATTTTACTGGTTCGAGTCACCGTGACCTTGACCTTTGACCTAGTAACCTGAAAATCAATAGGGGTCATCTGCGAGTCATGATCAATGTACCTATGAAGTTTCATGATCCTAGGCGTAAGCGTTCTTGAGTTATCATCCGGAAACCATTTTACTGCTTCGAGTCACCGTGACCTTGACCTTTGACCTAGTAACCTGAAAATCAATAGGGGTCATCTGCCAGTCATGATCAATGTACCTTTGAAGTTTCATGATCCTAGGCGTAAGCGTTCATGAGTTATCATCCGGAAACCATTCGGTGGACGGACCGACCGACGGACCGACCGACCGACATGTACAAAACATTATACCCCCTCTTCTTCGAAGGGGGGCATAAAAACATAAAGTAAAGTAAACATGTATTCATTTATTTGGTGTACAGAAAATTTGCAACATCCAAATGGATTCTCTTGAAGCGAATGGATTCTTTTGAAGCGCAGCATCTGACTCTAGGAACACTGAAATACAGTTATATGAAGAACATTCAAACATCCCTTTAAACAATAGCTGTCAGAAGACAGCGCGCTCGACTTTTCGAGTGCTTGACAGTATAACGTAAGCCATAATGGGGAAATTGTTATATTCAATAAGGTCCAGGTAATATAGTCATATTCTATTTGATAGAGGACCATAATTGAAACATATTGATAAATTATCATTTAAAGAAGTGATACATTATAGACCATTCTGAGTTCATGTACATTTTCCACAATCTTTTGAACATTTGTAAAGACATAACACAAACTAATAAGATTATATTTCAGGTTTGATAGCAATAGCTTGGGTGGGATGGTTGGACAGTCTTTCAAACATAAAATAATAAAAATAAATAGTCTTTTTTAACCCTGTTTCCAAAAAAAATTGTGTGGGGGTTGGGGTGGAGACTTTGGTCATTTATTAGATGATATTTCAAAAACACGAAATAAAAGGAAAAACAATTTTTTTAGGGGAGGGGGAATTCTAGGGTGGGGCGTGGGGTATGGTTTGGGTGGAATATATTGTGGTATGTCAGGTAAGTGTTGTTTTGTCAAGGTATGAATCAAATCTGATCCTAAATAAAGAAGTTATGGCAATTTAACCTCTTCCCTCTCAGTAGCGAAGTGAAAATGGCTAAGTGCAAACAGCATAAAACCAGAACACCCTGAGAGTAACTCGCAGTCTGTTCAGGTTTTATGCTGTTTGCTGCTAATCAGTATCTAAGGGTCGGAAATCAAGCCTGTAAAACTTGAATCCAGTAAGAAAGGTCTTGATTTAAACTCATCTTTCTATGGGACTACAAATGCGTCAAAATACGTATCTGAGTGGTAAAATGTTAAGCAAAATTGTTCTATTTGACCTTGAGTGTCAATGTCATTCAAAGGTCAAGGTCAAGCTCAACTTGCCAATTACAGTACCCTCATGATAGTAAGAAAGTATTTGAAGTTTGAAAGCAATAGCCTTGATACTTTAGAAATAAAGTGCATCTAAACACAAAATTTAACACAATATTCAAAGTTAATAAGTCAAAAAAGGGCCAAAATTCCGTCAAAATGCCAACCAGAGTTATGCAACTTGTCCTGTACAGTCCCCTTATGATAGTTAGCGAGTGCTCCAAGTCTGAAAGCAATAGCCATGATACATTAGGAATAAAATGGAACAAAACACAAAACTTAACAAAATTTTCAATTTTCTAACTATAAAAGGGGCCATAATGCTGTCCAAATGCCAGTCAGAGTTACATAACTTTGCCTGCACAGTTCCCTTATGATAGTTAGTAAGTGTTGCAAGTATGAAAGCAATAGCTTTCATACTTGAAGAATATAGTGGACCTAAACACAAAACTTAACAATTTTCTAAGTATAAAAAGGGGCATAACTCTAAAAATAATGCTGACAGAGTTATGCACCTTAACCTACACAATTGTCTTGAATTAATTATCTTTGAAAGTGTTAAAGTTATTTGACTTTATATAAAACTTTAAAAAACGGCGACGCCGACGCCAGAGCTCTCATTTTTCTTCGAAAAGTCAAGCTAAAAATGAAAATTGCAAAAACCAAAACAAAACAATTATCACAAAGACTTAAAAAGTAGCAAAGAGTAAATACTACACCAGAGAATATAAATCAAGGGTATAAAAGTATTTCGTAATAGTTCTACAAAACTGTTGGTTACATGTTATTTATCATATTATAAAATATCTACATTTCAATGGGTTGGTTAAGCTTGTTTGTAATTTGGATTTGGATTTGTTATCCATTTTCAACAGTATCTCTGTTATATCACAGAAGTCAGTTTAACAACTCACACTTTTCAAGGGATATCTGGTTTACTAGTACTAAGTGCCCATACTTATGCCAGTTACTTTCCTACTTACATCAGAGGTAAAGGGGAGAATGGCTATAGAAAAGATTTCATGACCCATATAATATGTGTTGCCAAGATGAGGAGCGAACAAGCGATCCTCTGATTTGTAGTGAAGCGCCAAACCAACAAAGCAATCAGATTTGGCACATTTTAATTTAATAAACAAAAGTGACTTTATGTCCAATATCAATTAAGAGAGAAGATTTATAGTGTCAACAAAAAGAAATATATTTCTGAATAAAATATTACAACCAATAATCAAACAAGAGTGCCCGTTCAAAAAGATAAGCCCATCTGGTATATTTTTTAACACGAGTGACCTTGAACTTGGAACTAGTTTATTTGCATGACATTTTGTAGCATTATTCTGATCACTTCTCATTTGAAATTTAATCCATGCTGGGCAAAGTAATGCATGGGACAGTTTTAAGTACAGTTTGTCTAAAGTTGACATTGATTTGTAACCTGGACCTTATAACCAACCTTTGTCTCATTAAGATAAAATAATAATGTTTCAACCACTAATCAAACGAACTGTTGCTGCTAATCATACCTTAGCCATAACGAGCATAATTTTCAGCTAGCTGTCCATTTACACAGGAGTCCACAGGCAGACTGCATCAACGGGTTTTCTGCAATGAACAAAGAAATCATGCTATCAATTGAACAAACACAATAAAATGATCAACACAATTATTAACTTGAGCTTTGTCACAGACGTGACGAATAGCCCCACATGCCGCATTGACACAGAATACTGTTCATGTTGTCTTAACAAAAAATACAGCGGACACCATGCTTACATAATACAACATCTGAACAAGTGTGGTGAAGATCGGATGAAAACTACTTGAATTAGAGAGCGGACACAATGCTGAATGTGTTAAACGTATTAAGTGACCCCGTGACCTAGTTTTTGATCTAGCATGGTCCATGTTCGAACTTGGCCTTAAGATCATCTAGATAAAACTGCTGGCCAAGTTTGGTGAAGATCGGATGAAAACTACTTGAATTAGAGAGCGGACACCATGCGGAATGTAAAAAACCCACAAAGTGACCCTGTGACCTAGTTTTTGGCCCGGCATGGCCCATGTTCATCAAACTTGGCGTAAGTCATCTAGACAAAATTTCTGACCAAGTTTGGTAAAGATATTTGATGAAAACTACTTGAATTAGAGAGCTGACAACATGCTGAATGTTTAAAATGCACTAAGTAACCCTGTTACCTAGTTTTTGACCCGGCATGACTCATATTCAAACTTGACCTAGACATCATCTAGATACAACTTCTGACTAAGATTGGTGAAGCTCAGATAAAAACTACTTAAATAAGAGGGATACTAACATATTCATGACCAAATATAACCCATCCATATCTTTGGACATAAACAAAAGGCGTTAACAATTGCTTTGGCCTCAGCAAAGCATTGTTACAAAAAAAATTGGTCATAATTCTTGGCGTGCTATTGATGTCTTAACATAAGCACTTTTATATGTTTCAGATATGTGACAGTGACCTTTAAGCAAGCACCATATTGGGCACATAAAACTTGTAGTATTGAATTTGCCAGTGCATTATACAAAATATAACTGACAGTCACATGAAAATTGCATGATGAATGACAAGTTGCATATCATACAAACGTCAAATGCACTAATTTAACCTTTAAGCTTTGAAAGTCACTTTGACATTGATGGTGGGAGGGGGGGGGGGTGGGACGTCGTCCTCTCATTACGAAAACTTGCAGCAAATTAAAACAAGAGCACCGCATAACGGGTGTCACGCTCGGTTACAAAAGCTTATCAGAATTTTTTTTAGAGGTCACAGTGACCTTGACCTTTGACCTAGTTACCCAAAAATGGGTGTGGCGTGTAGAGCTTATCAAGGTGCATCTACATATGAAGCACTTTCATTTAAGAGCAAATGTTAAGGTGTTGGCACGACGCCGGCGGACGAAACGACACGACGAGCTCGCTATGACAATATCTCCGGTTTTCTCCGCCTCGCAAAAAAAACACGATACAGACAAACTCTTGACAGATTATTTTATACACATACACATTGTGATTGCTATTATCAACGTTTTTTCAAGTGGGTTTGACAAAAGCATGATGCGTGATGAAAGTACAATTTGACTTGACAATTTGCTAGAGAGACAAAGTTTAATGTGAACACCGTAAAGTTCAACACCAGTGCTTCAGCAAGCCCTGAATGGAAGGGCGCAGCAGCCTGCCATCCAAAGATTCTAACATGCCCCCCTTGGACAACCTTGATGCTTTTTTTGTGAATGCCGAGCTAGGAACAATTAAATGGAAGAAACATCTGAAAGCACGTAACACGATTGCCACGTTGCCATTCAAAAGGACGGACGTACGGACGGCGGAGATAACCACAATATCCCCACCCTTTTCAAACAGCGTGGTGATAATGACGTGCGTAATCTCCATATTGCCATCTATCCACGTTTCAAATTTCATGAAAAAATACGAAGAACTTTTAAAGTTATCGCAGGATCGACCATTTTCAACAATATTTCTAGTCTATTAGTTGAATTAGCAACCAGAACTCTTGAAGTAAAAACAAAATGAAATGACGTGTATAATCTCCATCCGTCCATTTTCAAGTTTCATGAAAAAATATGGAGAACCTTTAAAGTTATCGCAGGATCCTGAAAAGTGACAGACTGACAAACTCACAGACACGCAAAGCGCAAACCATTAGTCCCCTTCGGTTTCACCAGTAGGGGACAAAAATATCAGAAATTTACTGCGTTGGATGAATTGGATTTTAAACGATGGAGAACACATAAATTTCAATTGCCTGAATTTAAAAGAGAAGTTGTTTACGAAATTAACGTATTATTTTATGGATCAACTTGAAAATTAGGGCTAAACAAGAGATTTCCAAGCAATATGGTCCCCTACCTGTGAAACTCCATATTTTTTAAAAGTTTTTTTTCATTTGTTGCCATAGCAACCATTATTGTTGACGTAGGAACAAAATGAAATGACGTGCATAATCTCCGTATTGCCATCTATCCATATGTTAAGTTTCATGAAAAAATATGAAGAACTTTTAAAGTTATCGCAGGATCCAAAAAAGTGTGACGGACAGACTGACGGACAGACTGACAGAGCGCAAACCATAAGTCCCTCCGGTTTCACCGGTAGGGGACAAAAAGTTTTCTGACCATGTTTCATGAAGATGAGACTATAAATGCGACTCCTATTAGGAAAACAGCCCCGCACCCTGGCGCCCATGTTTTTCAACCAACTGGAAACATTTTCAAACTTGTCCAAGATAACATTGGGACAAATCGTCTGACCAAGTTTCATGAAGATCGGACAGTAAATGTGGTTTTTAGAGTTTTAACATAGCAATTGTTGACGAGGCACGACGGACAACAGACAAAAGGCTATTATAAAAGCTCACCCTGACTATGGTTTGTTCAGGTAAGCTTAAAAACACTTTAATACCTGTTTTTTTTTAAAGTAACATTACTACTAAAAATCAACGAACATTTCGTACACTTGTTCGTAAAATAAACTTAACCAATCAAAAATCGGTGTTCCTTATGGCAATTGCCTAAATTTCAACGCCAGATGTGGTCTGGTACAATAGATGTTTGTAGATACAAAATGCTTGTTTTTATTTTTGTTTTGCATATCTATTCATACGACACATGAACACTAAAATGTCTTTCGTGTGTCGAATGAATAGATATATTCGCGGGAATTATTTGTGGCCACACATAAATAAAAACGAGCATTTTGTATCTACAAAAATCTATGTAATCATACCACATCTAGCGTTGAAATTTTGGCTATTGCTAAAAGGAACACTGATTGTTACGGTGTTAACTTTATTTTACGAAATACTTAACGAAATTTTCGTTGATTTTGAGCGTTATTGAGACTTTCATAACTTCCTAGTCCAAATGTTTACACTTTTTTATTTCATTGGCTTTTGCGTAGGAAAATGAAAAAGTGTCTGTTAATCAAATTTTTCATTTTCTGCGAAAGAATTGAATTCAGCAAAAAGGCAAGCTAAAGAAGTTCTTTAGCGCATCATTATGTGTAGACTGATGGTGTGTACTCTATTTTTAATTTAAATCAGTAAATGCAAACTTATGTTCCAACAGATACAAATCAGTACAATTGTACAGAAAAACTGTTCAGAACACAGTTATTATGACACGTAAACATTTTGGGGTATAAATGAAAAATAGAGTACACACCATCTGTCTTCTTGCTTGTTTTTGTGGCCTATAAAATGTTCAAGGCAATAATACTATAGAAACTGCCATACTTGGTGACCTGTTAAGCGTTTTTAATTATTGTGTCATTTCTTTTGAATTTGAGTTATTTGGTGGATATTATACATGGGTGAACATGTGAAACCTACAAATAGACAGGAATATCTACCAATAATGCATTTAAAGCAATTCAGTTATATACACAAGTTCGTATACGAACATACCCTACCTATGAATTGACTGCATATCTTCATGAAATGCTCTCGAAAGGCCTAGGCTGTCTGTTTCTGAGGAAGGTTTGACATCACTACTAAAATACATAATTATTAACAATATTGGTATCAAATTCAATTCTCACCACTATGTATATTATACTTGCACTTATCACTTCAAGGTATGGCTGTCAATAAATTAGTATGTAATTTAACAAGAGCATAGCATAACGGGTGCCACACTCGGCTACGGGTGCAGTTTTAAATAAATGAAAGATTGTCAGATTTTTTTAAAGGTCACAGTGACCTTCACCTTTGACCTAGTGAACCAAAAATGGGTGTGGCGTAAAGAACTCATCAAGGTGCATCTACATATGAAGTTTCAAAGTTGTAGGTGGAAGCAATTCGATTTTAGAGCCAATGTTCAAAACCTTAACAAAATGTTAAGGTTTTAACACGACGCGGACGGCGGACGTCGGACGACGAGCTGGCTATGACAATACGTCGGGTTTTCCCCGAAAACGCCGAGCTAATAAAAAACAAGTAGACAGACATTTTTTTTGTTAGTCTCACTATAGTTTTTATTGTTAATCCATTGATTTTTAGTAAATCCATTGGATTGGATTATGCAACCGTGTGCTATTATATGCCCCTGCAATACAAATCCCTAATTGATGAGCTCAATCATTTATAGCCAGGTATCCACTGGTCGATTTAAGGATGTCACCGATGAATCTCTTGCTATATAGACCATTATGATAATCCACTTAAAACCCAAGTTGCCTGGGTGATCGACTTTTGAAAACAGTTAAATTGATACCCAGTATTTTGGGATGAACTTAAAATTTTCACATACCAGTAAGCAGCGTAGCATCACTTATGCATTAAAGCCATTTGTGTGAACACCATATTTGTGTACAAGCCTACCTACTTAGTCCTTGTCTAGCTCTCACAGGTACTGGCACTGTTGTCTTTTTGCCTGGGAAAAGCTTTTTGCATCTTATAGCCCCACTACAAAAGCAAACATTTGTATTTTAAAATAACAATTTACACGATTTAACAAATTCATGTTGGTGCAATTTCTGGTTCCCATTATTTGTAGTAGAACTTGTCCATAACCCCTACTAGTGACCTTACTTATAAGCGCTTATCTCGTTTCATGTTTTCCCTATTACTTGAACTACTGTATTTTATTGCTTGTTATCACCAGTTTATAACCTAAATTTCAATTTAAAAAGTTGGTGCGCATGAGTACATATACATATATTAAAATTTCAACAGCATCGCATACATACAGCACTCAAAGTATTATTATATTTTTGAGAGTGACAATTATTAAGAATTTGATGGTGTTGATGCTTGCTACATCGAGGGGAGACCACTGAAGACAATAAGGAAAGTACACATAAACTGACTGATGAACACCACCCTTTACAGGACATCTCGTATTCTTCAGAGAGAGAATCTTCTAAAAATAAGTCATCTGTATGTCATATATCCTATGCTAATGATAAAAAATGCTTAATAGTTTCAATACAAAATAACAGTTATCAATCCGGTGACACTGATTATTGATTCAAATGTTCAGCCAATTACACAATTAGTAAAAATGCAGCCAATTGTCTTAACTTAAATCTTTGTCATTAAGTTTTGCATTTAAAAATAGGATACGCATGAAGACATGGTAAGTGCAATAGATTCATGTTGTCAAGAAAGCATCTTGAATTGTAATTAATTATAATCACATTTTATAACAAGCTGAGGCAAGCTGTATAATAACCAGATTAGATCTTTGACTTAAACAAAAAATTGGAAGTAAAAAAATGATTGAAAAGAATTGGAAGTACAAATTATACACAACTACAAATGTTTTGTTGAATTCTCAAATTAGCATAGTTAAAATTGTAATCCAAAACTCGCTTCAGAATATTTATGTAAACGCGACATGAATTAGTTTTAGCTTCAAATAAACAGTGCTTCATGTATTTTCGTATTGTTTCGTTGTCCCAATAAAAAAACGCGCAAAAACTTTGCAGACTTGTACCATGTCACGTGAAAAGTGTGGGTGTATTTATTGTTGTATAAAAACTCAAACAGCATGTCAGGCGATATACGTAAGTTCTGTGGGACCCCCGCCCCCCCCCCCCCAGCCCCGATTTGACGTTATTTCATCAAATCCATTTGGATTGGGAAAATTAGCGCGATAAACCGTTAAATTGGGAAAAATAGCGCGATAAACCATGAAATTGGAAAAACTTAAGCAATATAAATATGATTATAAAAATAGAATTAATATTGTTTTTAAAAGCATGTTCAGAGGTTTTTCTAGCCATTTTGGGAAAAGGAGTCTGGTCAAAATGAGCTTTTTTTATCAATAAAAGTGGCAAATTTGGGAATTATTTATCGACAAAAAGGACTGCATTAAAGTTATATATTTTGTAAGATATTTAAAAAATAAAGTTGAGATCTAGAGTTAAGAAATCATAAATAAGTCATATGAGACTTCCTTCTTAAAAAAAAATTTTTTTTTTGGAAATGGGGCTTTTTTTGGGGAAATTTTGGTCAGATTTTTGGGAAAAAACGTGGAATTTTGCGATTGGGAAGCAGCCGAAAAAGCGAAAAAAATCACTGGCAACATTCATTTGTTACTTAAGAAAAAAGACGACTTTGTGTTTATGAATTTCTTGAGTACTTTTATCGTCCATATTTACAATAATGTGCTTAAAAAAAGGAATATATGGGATTATTGGGTAATGAATAGTGACAGGAAAAAGAAGTTAGTATTCAGTAATTGATAGTCGGGATGATACAGAGGGGAACCGATCGAGTGGGGAGTATGCGTATATATGCTTGAAAGTTTTAAATCAATTAAAAAATTATGACTTTATATCATTTTTTTCAGGAAGTCATAACGCACCAAATAACGTCATTATAAGTAAATATAAAACAATTAGCATATGCATAGATATGCCCTCCCTATACTACCCCTAACGGCCCTAGGGCGTCTGAAAAATATCCTGTGGAAAGCACTGAGGTACATGAGACTTTCACTGTTAAATAACTATAAATCATTTCAGCTATAAAGTTTGCCTCTGGCTATAAAATGCTGAATGTTTTGTTGCCATATTGGCTTAAAGACGAAAAAGTAAGTTTTGCAGACTGATGTACCGGTCATATTCTATTACAAGAACCAATTAATATGTGCATGTAAAGGTAGATTTCATGCATCATGTACAAGTCATTTACTTAAAGGGGCCTTTTCACAGATTTTGGCCTGTTTTGAAGTTTGTCATTAAATGCTTTATATTGAAAAATGTAAATATTGGATCTAAAAAGCTGGAGTCAAACATAAAGAATTGAATTTTAAAAAAGAAAAAAAGTTACCCTCAGCAGGACTCGAACCACTGAACCCTTGAGTCCTGGAGTAAAAAGTCTGCGCCTTAGACCACTCGAGCATCCTTCCTTATACAACGTAAGATGTATTTTATTCTTGCTATAAGCGATCCTCGAAGTTTCACAAAGTACAACGACAACAACAGAACTCTCCATATTATTTAATCGTTTCGCGTTGCAACGCTTTATAATTTTCAGGTTTTTAAATCGTCAAAAGATGCATAGAAAGGCTATTTTAGAGCATGGTAAATGTTCAGTATAACGGTTTCCTCACAAGTATCATAAATAAAACGAAAATTTGCAAATATGAAACAACTTGTCTAAATGTTGTCAATTTACCTAAATGTGAAAAGGCCCCATTAAAATCCGGAGAGAGTGAAAGTATTTTTTTTATAAATAAAACATTGGTATGAATTAAAAGTAAATGGTCAACATTTTTTTATTGTCTGTATAAGTTGGCTTTGTTCTAATGTGTGTAACAATTCTTATGAAAATAAATATTGTCATTTTCAATGTTTAAACAAGCAAATTCGTTGAATTGATATCCCCCGCCATTATACTTCTGGACACAAGATATTGATCCGGACACACACAAAAAGCATTTTTCAAAATACAAAGAGTCATAACTCCGTTATTATTCGATGGTGTACAATGCCATTTTGGCGCGCATCATCCTCTTATCCATATATATACTCATACCAAGTTGCAATGAACTCTGCCAAAGCACTTCCAAGATATGGCTCCGGACACAAAAGTGCCGGACGTATGGTCGCAAGGACGGACAACGTCAAAACAATATCCCTCCGACTATGGCGGGGGATAATAAAGTATGTTATTTTATGAGATCATCTATGGGATTTAACTGTGTAAGCTACTTCTACATGTGAACTGACCTTAACGATTATGGTTTTGGCAGATGAGTGTGCTTACCTACATTTTGAGTGATATAATACACAGGTAGCAGTGCTTTCCACAGGCCATTTAACGGTCCCTCGCCGTGGCGCTTCAATTTCAAAATCAGAGTCCGACTCTTAAACTTTTCCAATAAGTGTATTTGTGCAGTTTCTGCAACTAGCCCTTCTAAAGATCAAAGCGATAATGTCTTCGCCAAAACTTTTGCAAGTTTCGAAAAACCATAAAATAGTCACTGTCAGTGGAAAGGACTGTTGTTAATTTTACAAAAAGTCTTTGACATTTGGTCAAAGTCTGAAATAGCAATCGTCTTTGGCAATTGGTCAAAGTCTGAAATAACAATCACTGGAATTTGTAATTATTAACACTTTCGGAATATACCATTTACTTATCTAATTATCATCTATAACCATTGTCTGTGACATAAATGAACAAGCAGCTAGATGATGGAATTCCCAAAAAATGGGGGGGGGGGGGGGTTGTTCGCCATTGTTTTTATAACCGTATGTAGCCGTAAATCTTTTAGACTGAGTTTTTCCAAGTGCTTTTAAATAAGACTATAGTCTACAGTTTTCAGAGTGGTCAAGCTATTTACCAGTGAATACGGCTTTGTCAAAACATCAGTCCGAAATATTTACCTCCGAAATGTCGACAAGAAATAATTCCTAAGCTAAATACTTTTTTGATTAAATAAACTCGAATAAATGTGTACTTACCATACAGTTTGAAACACACCTGATGAGTGGTATATGATCGGAACAAATAATCGAATGTTTTTTCTTCATCTATAAGGTATTTACTGGAGATATCATCTTCTTCCAATAATTACAGTAAAAAATATACAGTCTCCAAACTTCTAAGAAAGTAGCACTCGTCCAAATGCACAATATACCTTACTTTATATAATAAACGAAGCCCAAACGTTCATCTTTCAACGGTGCCCCTATTCAAATGCACCAATATGTTACAGACGCACATAGGATGCCGGAAAAAACAAATACAAAAAGCAAGGGTGCGATCAAAATATTTCTTTACAACCAGAAGAAACAACAAATTCTTTAGGGACCACGGAGGAATACAAAATATTTTATTGTAATGTAACCTTAAATAAATTTGGCGGTTCCCGCGAAATACCCGCCAACGAACCAAAACCTACGTTATTTTTCGATATCATTTGATTGGATCCTACCATTAGGACTTTGCTCGCCCTCTTAGATACAGCCGATTTTTTTTTCTCATGAAAGCGTGTATAAAGTCGAAACTAATAATTAATAAAGCCTAAACTGTGCGAAGATTGTACATGCAATGCGACGGAACGTTTGTTTTGTGTTTGTTTTATATATGTATACAAATATATCTTATATTATTTATAAATGTTCTTGCGTGCTTATATTGTGTCCTGCTAAGTATACAATAACTTAATAACGACCACATATAAATTATGTACTTTGTTTACTATGCTTCTCTTTTCAGTGATTAAATATTATGAATATTTCCCATTGTTCTTTCAGTTTATATGCGCAAAGGTATTTTGGTACTTCATTTATGATAGTGGTACTAAAATTTCGACCACGTCGTTTTGTCTGTAGTTTGGGTTTTCAGGTTAAAGTTTGATTGATTGAATTACAGGGTGTATTCTTTTGTGCTAATAATTGTATTAGTTCACTTAATAGAGTTTTTATTTTTCGCGTAACTGAAATACACTTGCCTTTTTAATGCATGTAGATTGGACACAATAGGGCAACTTTGAATAATCAGAAGCAATAGCGGCTGAAAAAATAAGCATACACATTTGTAATAGGCCCTTACTTTTATGTAATTTTACGATTTTAAGGGGCAGCAAATCCGACGAATATCTTATTATTTTGGTCATATGCACCACGTGAATACATTTCCCTGATTATTAACATATTGCATACACTGTTTGACAAGAGTGCGCTTGAAGACCGAAACTGATTAAGCAAAAGAAACACTTCTCATACGAGCTTTTGCCCATATGTTTCAGAGAGTTCCCGGTCTGGGAGCCTACGAGAAAACTGTTCAGGCTACACCCAATTGCGTTCTTCAGAAAATGGGCAGACAGCACGGGCTATTCTTTTCCAGCGCGTTCCAGGTGTGAAATAACGATGTGACGTCATAGCAAAAGTGGCATTACAACAGACTTTATTCAAGTTCTGGGTTCGAATTTACCCACTGATTCATATACATGTACTTAGAATTTTACTGTTTTATATTCGCGTTAATATTGAGTCATATGCTGCCGTAAGCAATTAACCGCTTTCAATTATTTCGTACTTTATTTAGAAACAAATTGACGGCTTCTTAAAAATATTTGCAAATCGTGAAATGAATATTTAAGCATAAATACCATTTTAGCATAAATACCGGTACTCTATATTTTCTAGACTAACAATAGTTCCGTACACATTAGTTTTGAATTCTATCGGATTACTGCCTGTAGATTTGAAATATTCAACAGTTTTGAACTACCCCACGATTACACTGCAGCTAGTGAAACTATAATCTTGTGCTAAGAACGACGCTTGGGAAGTAAAGTCAGGAATTCGAGAAGTTGAGAAGTCAGAAAAGTGGTCCACAACGATTGTACTTTGGGGACATCAACGTTTAAGGATTTTTCTTTTTGCTTATTTATTACGAAGTTACCAGTTTTACTTGTATCCATATTGTCTAAGATTAAGCAGTTGTTAATGATATCTACAGCTGTTTAGAGTATTGCATTTGTAATACATTTTTAAAATATTGTTTTTGTTTTCTGGGATTTCATAGTTTTGATAGTTTTTGTTTTGTTTTTGTTGCTTTACAATATATGTTCAAGCTGTTTTAATGCAGATGTATATGCTTACCATTGCAAACCTGATTTTTCACATTTGATAAAAACTCACTTGACTTAAAGCCCCATTACTACTCAAAAACAACGAAAAATTCGTACAATATTTCGTAAAAAAAAGTTAAACAATTAAAAATCAGTTTTCTTTATGGCAATTGCCGAAATTTCAACGCCAGATGTGGTCTGGTAAAATAGATGTTTGTAGATACAAAATGCTCGTTTTTATTATTGTTTTGCATATTTAGTTCCATTTTAATTTCCCGCAATGATATCTATTCATACGACACATGAACACTAACATGGTGCCATTTCTAAAATTTTCGTGTGTCGTATGAATAGATATTAGCGGGAAATTAAAATAGAATTAATTGTGTCACAAAAAGAAAAACACGAGCAATTTGTATCTACAAAAATCTATGTAATCGTAGCACATCTAGCGTTGAAAGTGTGGCTATTGCTTTAAGGAACAATGATTGTTAAGGTATTTTACGAAATAATTTACGAAATTTTCGTTGATTTTGAGCATTATAGAGGCTTTAAAGTAGCATAAGTACTCCAAAATCAACCAACATTTCGTGCAATAAATTGAAACAATACAGTTAACACATAAAAAATCAATATTCCTAATAGCAAAAGCAAAACTTTCAACGCTAGATGTGGTCAGGTAACATAGATTTAACAAGACACAAAAAACTCTTTTTTGCGGGACAATACATTCAACACATGTTCATGTACCAAGTTAGTGTTTGTGTGTCGTAGGAATATATATCGTTGCGGGAAATTAAAATGGAATATTTTCCAAAAAATAAATAAAAAAAGCATTTTGTATCTATGTAAAATCTATGTCACCATGCTATATGTAGGGTTGATATTTTGTCTATTGCTTTAAAGAACATTGATTTGGTATGTGTTAACTTTATTTTTCAAAATATTGTACGAAACTTTCGTTGATTTTTAGGGTTTATGTGCGTTTAAGTTAGTATAACTTTGAGGTGATGCTTCAATCAAAACACAGCTCATTGGTATACACTGAATACATTCATTTTTTTCGTTGAATTACTTTAATATTAAGAGTCTTGTGTTCATCATTTTGACGTGTGCTCACTATTCTTGTATTTATTAGACACTATTTGTCAGTATCAGTATTATCAGGTTGTTGAGTATTAAAGATTAAATTATGTTGTGTTGTATTGAAAATACGAGTAAACTATAACACATATGTTTCTCTTGTCAATTTACCAAAACGCGAAAAGGCCCCTTTAATATAAAGTATAAATAGTATATATTTTTCTCAGGTTTAATCTATCTTTTTATGTATTTATATATTAGAAATTTCTCACAATGCGAATGTTCGGCTAGTGGTGTGTTTTTTTTTAAGTTACCCTTGAAATACGCTTAAAACACTAAATACCATATGAAAGATCTTTCTATAGCTGATGCAACTGCAAATTTTAAATTATCAAATACACGTTCTTGTTTTCTTCAAATTAACAAACAACAACAACGGATATACATACAATTTTTATTAAAGAATAGCTTAGCTTTAATAATAGAGAACAACTAAAGCATATGACATTTGATGTGGTTTAACTAAGAAGTTGAAATTTGGCTAATCACTGATTTAAAAATGAAAGTGTAGACAAGAGAGCAGACTTAGGCATAGACGGCAAAACAACAGTTCGCGTAAAATAAAGCATTATTAGAAAAGTATGAAAGAATAAACCGATGCGAACGTGAAACGAAGGATTTATATGGAATAATTGAAATGTATTTTGGTAAAACTTTGCATTAACGCGAGTACACAAGTCAAATGAAATGTCTTTAAAAAAAAAACAGAACATGTAATTTCTGTTTAGCTTACATTTGCTACTCGTTCAATCGTCATTGAAACTAATGTGATACCGTCAGTATATGATATTTATTGATGCAATTTAAAGAGTAACAATATTGTTAACATAAGCCCAAAACAAATACAGGTAACTTGACACCAAAGCCGTTTAACAGCAGTGGTCTGTTCCACCCAGAGCTCTAGATAAGAGGCGTATCTGCGTATTTACGCATTGAAAAAATTAAAAAAACGCATTAAAAATCGGCCCAGTACGTAACAAAACGCTTTACAAATCTTGTTACGTATTTTAAATCGATTAAAGTGCGTAAACGGTTTAACAATAATCCAGTTAAGTTTTAAGTGTAAGGTAACCTTTGAATCAAAAGTAAGTCAATCAAAATAATCTTGTAATAAAAATGGCGGCCCATCATGCTTGTGGATCGTAAAGGGACGTTTAAAGCAACTTGCGGGAATATTTTTTAAAGAAAGTCTGTTCATATTGTCTTTTTAAATATATTCTGTTTGCAGTTAAATATATAAATAACAAATAATAATACTATTTCTAGATTAAACACGCCTTTTACTTTTTCCGTTTTCTATGGAAATGGAAAATACCCCTAAATATTCCTAACCCTTTATGGCTGAAACAAAGGAGTAAAATACGCATTGACAATAATATCAGGGGGTGAAAAACCCTTTAGACAAAATCCTTATCTGGAGCTCTGGTTCCACCCGGTTTAGACCACTTTGACTTCTTGATTCGCATTGCAAGGCGAGACAAAAGCAAACTTCATGCCTGCATGGACATCGCTGTGAAGGACCACTTTTGTTTCCTCGCCCGCGCAAGGACTGCCGCCTTGTGGGTGTGCAAACCTGCAAATTGCACGAACATGTGTATGAGCCACGCTCTCGGAAAGCGGGCTTATTGCAAAGGTATTTAGCACCGTTTTCACAGAGCGAGGCTCATATGGAAATTGATATAAAATTCAAATTTAATCAAAACAGATTCAACGGCTTGATAAGGATGTTGTCAATGCGCACAAGTGGTACTCACTTTCCTCCCTTGTGGACCAAGTGATGGTTGCAAGCGTCGAGGGAAAACAGCGCTCCCTGTTGGCGGTCATTGTTCACTACAAGCTCTGTTTCGTTCCCAGAACACAAACTACCTCCCTTCGGATTAATGATCTTGCCACTCTCCGCGTGCTGAATGTATCCCCACTGGCCCTCAACGCGCACAAATTTCCAGTGCATGTGCGTATGGATGGGGCTACACAAAATAATTTCTGTACCGTCGCATGGGTTTTCCGATCCGCCTCTTGGATGGAAGAATTTCCCGCTGGACATATGCTTAATAAGGAATGGCTCTGACATGTTGGTTGTCCTATTTTAAAACAATATTGTGAAAAATAATTAATACTGTTTTCTATACTGGCTATTATTTTATTTATGAAACTATTCCTTGCAACAGAAATGTAATAATGTTTAGTATTTAAGTATGAAATCACTGTTATACATGTTCAATGTTTCTATAACTTCTACTAAAACATCTTAATAATTATTAGTGTTTTTATATTAACTTATTCTGAAATAAATAAATAAATAAATAAATACATATATTAATAATAAATAAAAAATAATAAATAAACAAGTAAATAAATAAATAAATGAAATAATGAATGAAATAATGAATGAATGATTGAATGAATGAATACATGCATAAATAATTAAATTAATAAACCAAACCATAAATAAATTAATGAAGTAACAAATTATAAAAAATCAATCAATAAATAAGAAAGTTTAAAAGTAAGCATGCAAACAAGCAAGCAATATTGTATCGGTGTAAGAATGGCCCATACCTATTTTCCCGAATATCGTTCGTTAAGTTGAATGTGATGAAATTCACAACGTCTTGGTTGTCGTCCAGAGTGCGGCGTTTTTCATCTGCGCTACTTGTATATGTTGGGCTCTCGCGGGTGAGCTGCGCGCTTGATGCATATGCAAAAAATTATGCTGCCTAAACAAAATCGAAGTAAACATGTCCGGACAACACTCGAGTATTGTATCTTTTCAGTTCGAGTATTTTGTTTACCATACAGGACGCAAACATGAACCGATGCTATTTAAAGCGTATGTTGTCTAGAGTAAGTTTTCGTGTTCACTCATTGACTCTATCAGAAACCTTATACGAGCTATATAATAACACCAATTAAAAGTCAAGTATTCGAACTCGATTAAACCAAGTTTAATTAAACATATTTACTTTAATTATTTCCTTTTCTTTTTTTAAATTCTGATTTTTTTAAGTCATCAATTGATAATGCAACGAACTGTGCATTTGTATTATTGAAGTTTTAACACTTGGGATTAATATATGCAATGTAATGTCGGTATATTTAATGATATTATGTTATGCACTCTTTATTTAAGCTCTCCGCGTTTAAAACAAAGCAGCTGCTAATCAGGGACGACACTATTCGCTTTTATGACATATTTCGTTTAAAGAAAATAAATCTCTTCTTAGCAAAAATCAAGTTTAGGCGGAAGGTGTCGTTCCTGATTAGCCTGTGTAGACTGCACAGGCTAATCTGGGACGAAACTTTACGCACATGCATTAAACCCCCTTTTCACAGAACAAGGCCCAATGTAAAAAGTACACAATTGCACCAAACTATCTTTAATTGAAATAAACATTAATCCTTTCACTCTTAACAATATTTAAAAAAATAAAATAAATAAATAAATAAATAAATAAATAAATAAATATATATATATATATATATATATATATATATATATATATATATATATATATATATATATATATATATATATATATATATAAAATTTGATGACAAAGCATTCAATTTGGTTTCGAGTCGCATTATTTAATAGTATTTTCCTTCCAATGCGGTTTCAAATAGTAAACGATGCCCTACAAATACCATTTATTTCGTTGTTTATAATTACCACAATACATTTTTGTGGATGAACATCACGTGTACATTTTATACGTAGTTAAGTTGCACGTTTAAAATCAGAGGACAATTATCTGTGAACAGTTGTATAGTTACACTGGGGTAAAAGTTCTTGGAACATGACTTGACTTTGAGACGAAGATTCGCTTATGCTCACGTCATCACTAACCATGATTGGTTCTGCTCACGCCCTTAGAGGGATTGGTTCTACTCACGTCATTATCTTACCGTAATTGGTTCTACTCACGTCATTATCTTCCCGTGATTGGTTCTGCTCACGCCCTTACCGTGATTGGTACTGCTGCCCCCCTTACCGTGATTGGTGGTTCTACTTCCTTTCCGTGATAGGTTCTGCCCACTGCCTCACCGTAATTGGCTCTGTTCACGTCCTTATCGTTATTGGTTCTACTAACGTCCTTACCGTGATTGTGTTTACGCACGTCTTTATCATTATTGGTTCTACTCACGTAATTATTTTACAGTGATTGGCTATGCTTACGTCATTACCGCGATTGGTTCTACTCACTGTGTTACCTTACCGTGATTGGCTCTGCTCACGTTCTTACTGTGATTGGTTCTACTCACGTCCTTACCTGACTGTGTTAAATTCTACTCACGTTCTTACCGTGATTAGTTCTACTATGTTTGTGCAGTAACATTCGCCCTTAGACACGGCATCTGTCCCACCTAGCCAGTAGAACTTTAATGGGTCCGTCTGGGATCCTGTTGAACAATATTGAAATTATATGTTTAGTAATCAAGTTCCAAAACAAATGGATTGCGGTTTATAAATGTTGTGATGTATATATAACAAGTTGATAATTAATTTGTATTCAATGATAAAACACACACCAGCAAATGATCGAACGGACTGTAAATACATGAGGAAGCATTTACACACTGATAAAGCATATATATTAAAGCACGTATACTTTGTGTTCGTATCGACCATACACAATTATCATAAGGTATGTTACGATTTACATAATAATAGTTGGTTTGTAAATTAAGTGCTGTGTGTGTTAAACAAAACACTGTCAGTTATATACCGGTACTATTCAAGAAGGAAGTGCATTTTATACTGAACACAAATGTTTTAAAATGCAGACATCCAGTTACAGTGCAGCTACAGTTAGAAGTATGTAAGTTATACACGTCGGGATTCAACAACGAAACAAGGGTCAAGAATCCTGCACATACCCATCGCGGAAAGAGCTTGTGCTTGAATTAATTTCTGTTCTCGATCCGATTCAATAAACGCGAGATGGGCGCCATACGCTTGGAAGTAAACCTGTCAAAGACAAGAAATTTATATATTATAAATACAACAACGATACAAAGCATTAACACATTCTTGTATAAACAAATCTAAAGCACGTTATTTAATCTCGTATTGGAACCATTAATTACACTCCAACTGCACCTAGTATTCCGTAAAATCAACAACACACCCGATTATTTAATGGTGTTAAATGTTTCACCATTGATTCTGGCCAGTTGGCAAGAAGATTAGAGAACAAATAGCAAGACTTGTCATGTCGAACAGATCCGCTGGGACAGTGATCAAACACCAGGGACAGCCTATTGCGACGATTTGAGGAAAAATACATTTCATATTCTGATAATGTATTTTATATGTTTTCTTCAACTGCGCAATGTAGACCATTAAAAAAAATGATTATCCTCATTTACATCGCGTTCTTTGGCGATGCACAAATTTTACATGAGCTATGCGTCATGTTATAACTGTCACATTCGCGTATCTATTTGAAATATCAGTCGTCAACGGTGTTAACGCAAGTTAAGGTTTTCAACAAAGTGTTGAGCATATGGTATAAAGGCTTTGTAAATACAGTCAGAATATACAGTACCTTTAAATGACGCCAATTGCGTTTTCGGAGTCGCAAAACAAATCAATAACAAGAGTTCCGCGGTCGGAGATATATGCTCCCCTCCAAAAAAAACAACAGGGCTTTGAACTAGTAACCACAATTTCAATAGGGGTCATCTTCTGTCTAAGGCCAATGCGCATTGGAAGTATAGAGTCAATCGGTCAATTCGTTGATGGGTTATTGATCGGAATTTTTTTTCACAATTATTGTGAAAGTAACCTTGACCTTTGACCTAGTGAGCCCAATTTTGTAAGGGGTCATCTCTGTCCAAGGCAAATGTGCATGAGAAGTATCAAGCAAATCAGTCAATTCGTTGACGAGTTATTGATCAGAAACGCGTTTCCCACTTATTGTGCTAGTGACCATGACCTTCGACCTAGTGACTGAATTTCGATGGGGGTCATCTACTGTCAAAGGCCAATGCATTTGAGAAGTATGAAGCAAATCGGTGAATCAGTTGACGAGTTATTGATCGGAAACGATTTCACACTTAGTGTGTAACAGTGACCTTGACCTTTGACCTTTGACCCCAATTTCAATAGGGGTCATCTTCTGTCCAAGGACAACGCAAATGAAAAGTATCAAGCCAATCGGTGAAACACTTTACGAGATATTGATCGGAAAAGATTTAACTCTTAATGTGTAACAGATACCTTGACCTTTGACCTAGTGACCCCATAGGGGTAATCTACTGTCCAAGGCCAAATGCTCATGTGACGTATCAAGCCAATCGGTCAATTTGTTGACGAGTTATTGAGCGGAAACAATTTATACACTTAGTGTGATAGTGACCTTGTCCTTTGACATTGTGACCCCGATTTCAATAGGGGTCATCTACTGTCCAAGACCAATGCACATGTGAAGTTTCTAGCCAATGGGTCAATTCATTGACGAGATCAGAAACAATTTTCACACTTAGTGTAAAAGATAGCTTGACCCTTTACCTAGTGACCCCAATTTCAATAGGGGTCATCTACTACCCAGGGTTAATGCATTTGTGAAGTATCCAGCCAATCGGTCAATTGGTTGACGATTATTGATCGGAAATGATTTTCACACTTAGTGTGATAGTAACCTTGACCTTTGACCTAGTGGCGCCAATTTAATTAGGGGTCATCTACTGTCCATGGCCAACGCACATGTGAAGTATCAAGCCAATCGGTCAATTCGTTTACGAGTAATTGATCGACAAAGAACTGGACTACCGACGGACAGACAGACCGACTGACATCCAGTAAAACAATAAACCCCTTCTTCTTCGAAACGTGGCATAAAATGAACAAAGGAAATCCCATTTCTGATGTTTTAAAAGTCATTAATAATAACAGAAGAAACTGCCTGTAAACAGAGTCTCTGTCCTAGTGTTATAAAAATTGAAACAACTTTACCTACAGCAAGTTCAATGTCACAGATAAGATAACCATTTTATATACCATGTAAAATGCACTGTAACGATTACAACAATAACAATGCATCCCTTTATATAACATTTTTTTGCAATTTGAAAAGGATATAAATGATAAATGGCTATGTTAAAAATAACAGTTTACTACCAGACTATTTGTGCTTACATCAACATATTAATAAAGTACATTGCAAATTTACTTACTGATATTCGCCGAAGATTACTTAAACATATTCTGTTTTAATAAATTATATTTAACGCACGACCGATAAATAAAGTGGCAAAACCCTAACTGTAGCATATAGATGGGACAGTTTGTGTTGACTAGTGTTTTCGTTTATACGGAACATAACATATTTTGCTTTTGCATCCAATATAATATGTAATAAATGTAATCGTTCATTTGAAACTAAAAATCATTGCCGCTTTTAGAGATGATTTGCCAGGATTTGGAATGTGTACTTAGTCTATATGATGCTGGGTTCTGAAACATTGTTTTTAGGAACAGGATTAAGCTTATATTATTAATTTATTTTATTAAGCCCTGATAAATTGAAATTATGTTGTTCACATAGGACTTAAGCAAAACAATATCATCATCAACTATGATTATGTGAAATTCATTACTATATTAGCAACTTACCACGTTTGGATAAAGATTATTAATATAACAATTAAAAACACACAGGTTTGATATGAAAGAGGAGCAATATAATAAAAACTGTGTATTATGTCCCCAAACAGCGGTGTGTAAGTCATCAGTGGTAAAGATTTGTCGAGTTGGAAACAAATAAAAGTGCATGTACTTAAATATCCGATATGTTTGAGAAGTCTAAGTTGTCAAATATAAAAGAATAATATTATTTATTATAAAAATACCATAACAGGCAGTGATAAATAATAAAGTTTCATATAAAGACATTTTTTAAAAAACTTTCAATATATTTTTGTGTGATGTCCTCAGAAAATGGTGGGCGAATTCCCTACCGGCTGTGTGTAAGTTGCCCTCAGTGGTTGGTTTGTCCTCAGTAATAGGTCTGTCCTCAGTGTGAAGTGTATCAAGCAACTATCCCAATTTAGCTGTAAAATTTCATGTTTTATCCTTATTGTTTAGTCTAAAAATAAATAGCTGGATAGGTTGGAAATCAACAACTTTATATATGTAAAAAATGTTGAAGGTCATATGATGCTGACAAAGTGGTGTCGCCAGTGGTGGGCGAAAATCATGTGTTCTCAGTCTGCACCATAGAGAAGTATGTATGTGAGTGTGTGTGAGAGTGTGCGTGTGTGCGCATGCGTGTTCGCATGTGAGTGTGTGTATGTGCGTGCGTGCGTGCGAGCGTGTGTGCGTGCGTGAATGTGTGCGTGCGTGCGTTGTTTGCGTTGTGTGTATAATATAGAGCAAGAGTAGGTCGGTGTTTTAATTACTTGGTCCTTCACCAAGGATGGCAACGAATATTAGAATGTATTAGTATTTGAATTAATAACATTTCTAAATGTTTTTTCTATCTCACTACCTGTTCCTTAAAGTATTTTTAATAAGCGTATTAAGTACTATACATGCGTAAGTACCAACGCTCTAGGACACCAACATTTTGGTCTCAAATGTATATGATAGGTGTCAATTCGACCAATTGTTTTGTCGATGCATTAACCATCGCATTATCCCATAGATGAACGTGTTTATAGTTGTCTCTTATCAAGCAGATCATTCACAATTAAGTTCAATTAAACATGCTTTAAGGCGCCTATCTTAAAAAACTGCAATATTGTAAAGAGTTTGCTAAGAGTTTTGTTGGCGAGAAAATTTCTGACCATGGCAAATACCAAAGCCTTCAAATGTTTTAGCTCACATTAGCAGGGTGTGCTCATGGTGAGCTATTGTGGTCACCGTACGTCCGGCATCTTACGTCGTGTAATGGGCGTTTTTAAGTTTTAGCTTATTACAACAAAGATATTCATCAATTTTCATCCCATCTTGATGAAACTTGGTCAGAATGTTTATCTTGATAATATTTAGGCCAGATTTGAATCGTGAATACGTGCGTTAAAGAAAACTAGTTGACCAGGATAAATAAAAGAAAAGGAATTGTTACCACTCTATAAGGAACATGCATGATTCAATCTTAATGAAAACTTAATCAGAATGTTTAACCCATTTATGCCTTGCGTCTAGAAAAAAGGCATTGGCAAACAGCGTAGACCCAGATGAGACGCCGCATGATGCGGCGTCTCATCAGGGTATACGCTGTTTGCTTATGAATATCTGTAAGAAATATTCTAAATATAAAAATACATATACTAGACATCCCTTATTTTGGAAATAAATTTACCCAATTTAGAATGATGGGAGAGTCCACTAGGCATAAATGGATTAAGTTGACAGTATCATGTTTGCGTTTGTATTGCTAAGTTTTACAACACTGGTTTTGTTCTATGATGCTATAGACAGATAAGTGAATCAGAATCTTTTTGCCACACGGAGAATGAACCTAAACTTATTTAGTTTTAAAAACATTGTTTTTCGATTGCAATCATCCTTCACTGTGCCTAAGTGGAATTATATGACCCGATGGTTGTATACCAAACAGATTTCAACTATTTGATTTCACTTAGTATTCAACATTGTATCCTTTTTGAACTTTAATGCGACTTGACAAAAAATGATCTGAAGGCGGACGCAATTATATGTGTCGCGTTCTGAGAAAACTGGGCTTAATGCATGTGCGTAAAGTGTCATCCCAGATTAGCCTGTGCAGTCCGCACAGGTTAATCAGGGACGACACTTTCCGCTTGTATGTGTTTTTAGTTTCAAGAAAGTCCCTCCTTACCGAAAATCAAGTCAAGGCGGAAAGTGTCGTCCCTGATTAGCCTGTGCGGACTGCACGGGCTAATATGGGATGACACTTAAAGAACATGCATTAAGCCCAGTTTTCTTAAAACATGGCTCATATTGAAACCATCATATTCTTAATTGTTTTTAAGTTAAACGCACTTATCTCTCTCAAAAGAGTGTTCCTTTGCCATCCTGATAAACCAATCTGTTGATCTTAGGCGGACGCAATGTGCAAAGTATGTAGTTCAGAAACTACTGCATGTGCTACTTTACATTCCTATCGATATCATTAAGACGATTTTAAAAAGATGCACACGTGCAAATTGCTCGACATACCAAGACAATCTTGAGAGTACGACTCTTGCCTCCTATGATTCATTATGTCAATAGATTGGCGCGATACCGGAACATTCCCTGAGCAGATTTCGCATCCAAATTTATCAGAAGGAAAAGGACATGATCGTTAGACTGAAACTAACTGTTGACTATATATGGGACGTGCTCTGTGAAAAAGGGTTTAATGCGTGTGCGTAAAGTGTCGTCCCAGATAAGCCTGTGCTAAAAAACAATCATTCCTGTCAGATAATTGTCAGATTATTCATCACATATTATTGTGTTGTGAATACTGAACGTGTCTGCTTTGCATTACCTTAAGCCTGATTTACCATAACGTAAATTTAATTCGAAAGTAAAACTAAACAAGTACTGCACACATTTCTAAATTAAACACATTATTATTATCATTCATTTTATTTCTAATGTTTCCACCGTGACGCGCGCTTTGATCGTCCTGCAAATTTTGAATATGTAACTTTCTTGGCGACATTATTTCGACTATTTTTGAATTTCTACTAGATTACGATATGATTGTTAATAATGCGATTGTGTATAGCTTTTCTGAATACTTATCTATTATTTGAGATTATAATACTGTGCATTATTTTGTAATACTTGATAACTCCTAAAATTAAGTGCATGACCTCATTTGAGAATTATGACTTATTTTATACCATTGATACTGATCATAAGTGTCAATTTTGAATTAATGTTGTACTATTATTAATACGCATGTTTTTGATTATCACATGAGTCTGATGTTTAATTCTTGGTTTTTTATATTGAAATTCGATTTAAAATGAGCATATAAAAAATGATAAGTAATACTATTTTCAAAAATCAGATTGATTATCTCCTTCATACATATTTATTATAACTAAATGGCTGGAAAATACATGCAAAACTGTATATATCATTTTTGTAAACGCTCAATCAAATATTTATTATTATTATTATTGTAAAAAGGAGTCATCGGGGACACTTAAGCAGGCGCCAAAATTAGTAGAAGTGATATCTTTATGAAATATATGTAGATGATGTACCACTATACGCATGCTCTTTGTCGATAAAGAGACTTTAGCCTACTAAATTTCTCATTGATGTGTGCGATTTTAGCTGGCGTAAGTTCGAAGCCTTCTAGAGATATGATCGAAACAAATTATTGTTTCTTCACTATGTCATCAATATAACATTGTTAATAGATATATATGAACTGAAGAAGAGGGAACATGCATTGTTCTGATAAATGCCTACATTAAAGGAAATAACCGTCAATATACCCATTTAAAACCAACTTAATTGCTGCTATACTTCGGACCAACACGAATTTGAAAGCAAATTTACTAGTAATAAGGCAAAGATGAATTAACTATAAATATCGAGATGTTTTAAGAATTGGAATATAGTGATAACAATTTGTATGCAGTGATATGCAAGTTCTTCTTGTTATCAAGATGGGTAAAACATAGCTAACGGTGTTCTATGATAGGATATAACTAAAATATGAATGTCAGTCGATTTCAAATACTTTGCATAGCATCTTGTGCGTAGTGTAACAATAATAAGTGCATTAATTGAATCTTCTACAAAAACTCTTTATCTGGACAGGAGTATTCATAGGATAATAAACATACTTATTTAAGTACATAGTCACAATAATAGTATAGTTTAAGTTGTGTATGTGCATATGAAATCACTAAGATTTGCTAGAACACTTCTAACTATCAACATACCGTCTGTCTGTTACATTCTTTGTTAAGAAGAACACTCACAGTTCCCAAGTATTGCTTGAAGTGTGCAGGAATGGCTTGGTATTAAAAACTTAACAAAACTTCCTTTGGCAGTCTGAAGAGGGTGAATGTTAAATAAGTATAAAGGGGCCAAAGGCCTAAGGCGCTCACCAGAGACCCCAAGGAGCATAACTGTTCTTAGCAGGTAGGTTTCACAAGGTTTCAAATTAGACGTATAATGAAAATTATCCCAACTCCTGACTTCCAGGTTCTAAAACAACCAACTATCATTTTCGAACTCAGCCAAGATATATACAAATTGTTAATGCTCTGAGCAAGTTTCACGATGAGTAGGTTAACGCATGTGACTTCTTTAGTGTTCAAATGGTTTTACTTTAGCCACATAAGTATAATTGCCACGCCTCATGGCGGCCATGTTTTGCAATGGACCGGAAACATATTTCACTCGTTTGAGAAATCATGAAACAAAGGTTTACAGGAAGTTTCATGAAGATTGCGCAAACAAACGTAACTTTTATAATGTTCACAACATTTTCCTTTATACCTAGTGACCTAGTTTGGACGCCACATGACCCAGTTTTGAATTCATCGGATATATCATGGGCCAGCGCTTCCACTAGCTTTTAAAAATTGGTATTCATTTCTTCCATGACTTAAATTTTGGAAGTTCCAGTCATAATATCTGGAAGTCCTACTTTATTTCATTATTGTATAATGGACTTTCGAACCATGAGTTGAGTGTTGTTTTGTGTGTTTTTACGATTGTTAAAATACAATAAAAGGAAAGGTTACTATTTTTCTATATAACACATATACAATTAACCACATCATAATATACATTAAACATAACACGTATCTTCACATATCTAAAGCTGTTTTCTAGCTACTCGTTGTTCGATATCCCAACCAAGTAAAGCAGAATGTTATTTCAATGCGTTTTAAAGAGACAAATGTGCACCAGTCATTTAATAGTTATTGTCAGGTAAAACTTGTCTTGAATAGTTAATTTAATGGTATTTCATTTTACTGTTCCAATTAAATGTGAAAATTGAAAATAGTTTTCCTATTCAAAACTACAACAAAAATTATTTGTATAGATACGTAAGTAAATATGTACACCAGATGATTGTTATTGTTTACAATCGACATTTTTTTCCGCATGAGCACTGACTGGTTTGCAAATGCACTGTTAACATTTTCTTAAAACATATGCATACATACATGCGTTTTTTCAATACCTCGATACAAAAATACAAAACAAACATTAAACCACCTAAATTGTAATTAACGGATATCATATTCAGTACCAATATTGCATATATCAATAAATAATTTAATATTTACAAAAAAAAACGAGTAAGTAATTTGCATCATATTAAAGGTGGTCTCAAGAATAAACATCGACAAGTTCACTATTGTAACGATTTAAAATAAAGCCATAAAGTAGCCTTACTATTTCTTGTGCAAGGAATTAAAAAAATTAAATTAAAGAAAACAACAAAAACATATTATGAATCATGAAAATCTAGATGCAAGAAATGTTATTGTAATTATCAATGTACCGACTGTGCTGCTGTCAGTTATTTTTTATGAAAGGTTGTAAGAGGTGCATTGGAGCATGGGAGCAACCATAAAGCAAAGCTAAGTACATATTAGTTTTGTATTGTGATATTTATTTTCATTCACATTCGATGATAAAAATCATAAATTTTAAAGTATAACTGAAGTTATGTAAAACACGGATAATAGTACATATATGTTTAACAGTATACGTTTGGCTTAGGTGAACAAACCGACCTAGTCAATGTGTTGACCTAAGAACAGTTTATTGAGTTTGTCTGATATCTTATTTGCGTTTTGTAGAAGGTATCCTGTTCAAAAGGTTTGAAATAACTTGTTTTAGGATATTAAGCGAGTTTGAAAATATTCAGATTAATAATTGCATGAAATAATGAACTATGTTTGAACGCACCATTATCTAATGTGTTGGTTTTGCTTAACGAAAGAAACATGTTTTACAAGTTTGGCTTTGTTTAGTGTTTTATCAGTTCTAACACAGGCAGGGCGGTATCCTAAATTACTCGGATCTGTGACTTAGCCAGAGTTATTTGACATCATAATATGATGGTTTACACCGAAGTAACACTCGATTTACAAGTATCTATCAGTACAGCAAGGACCAACGGGGTCGTTAGTTTCGTTTGACATCCTTCACGTATGTAAAGATAAGCTTAAAAGAACAAGATACTACTTATACTTCCATGATTTGATTGTATTATCTATATAAACCCAGACTAAACATATTGATTGGTGACTCCATTTACACAAGGATGTGCATCTTGACGTAACAGGTATTATTTTTTACCACTTATATCATCCATTTATAGTGTTTTAGGATGTAAGATCGTTTCCACTTTACTGAACATTAGTTACTTGTCGTTAAAGATAAAATTAACTTCATATCACTTGCGGTTTTAAAGTTATACTGGTTTTAAGTCAACGCGTATGGACCAGTTGGCTGGTTGGCAAAAGAACTGGTTGCAGTAACACAAAATATATACATACACGCATGTTCTTAGTTAACCAATCGATCAGAAATTCCGAAAATAACATTGAGCAACAAATTAATTATGAAAATATATCATATTGAGTACCAATATCGATTCTTTATACATTTATTTGAAGTAATACAGGTTAATAATTAATCATCAACATCAGAGCAAAGATCGCCTCCAGACTAAACACCGACAATGTAAATGCTTTAACAACAACAACAAAACTATAAATTAGCGTATTTAAAAAAAAAGGCGATAAATAAATTCAATACGAAACTAATAAATTATGTTATAAATCTTAAATATATGGTACGTTCGCAAACATTGGTTCAACTCTTGGTCATAAAGCGCTTATAGTTCCATAACGAGGTTTCAGAACAAGCGATTTCCGTTCACGTTTTTTTGGAAGGGTGAAAAGTTGGAGGTAATTATTGTGTTATTATGTGGTTCAAAATACTAGAATGGTTGGTGTTTTTGAGTGAAATTTTGTATATTTTATGTCCTAAAGTCTTCAATATGACTTTCCACTTTCATTTAAAGTAGAGAAATGTCATTTTGTAAAGGTCACTAGGTGATCACTTCCGGTTCACTTGACGCATAAGTCGGGGGCCGTATACACGTTACCGTAACTTCGACACGCGTATTACATGCATGTTTTACATATTTATTCTGCTGTGCACTGCCTACTTTTGGTTATAAATCTTTGTTTACATGCACAGCATATATATTGTAATTAAATTTATTCATAATAGTTTCCCCCGTTTTTTATGTAAATAAATGAACTGACCAAGGGAAGACAAACTGGTATCATTTCAATATATCTGACAATACTGTGAACTCCTTCCTTTGCATCCAAACCTGATGTTATGTTTATTCAAATGAGTCATGGATCTCAATTATATACTTCTTTTGACTATACCTGTACTGTTATATATGCTGTCTCAGAACATATTTGCAGAATATATCCCGATTACAAATTATTACTATAAAGATAAAGTTAGAAAATGATTTCAAATACATTGTTGGATTTTTATATTCATAAAATATTTGGTTAAACCCTTGGTATATCATTTATATTTGCAAATAGCCATCCATAGGAAAGCAGAGCAAAAGATCACCTCAATGTAGTCCCGCTGTAAAGTTGCAAAATCTGTGAAGTGCGTAATTAATTCCTAACATCAATTAAATAATTATACAGCGGAAATGTGTTCACATATAATGTGCATCTCATAAGGATACACATACAAGTTATAATTATTCTTTAAATTTCATTACAAATGCTGTCTTTATCCTAGATGTGAACTTTATAAAACTAGAGTACAGTTACATACATATCTTAACTATGGATTTAAATGAATATTATTCTCATGTAATTCTAAATGAACATAAAACATATCAAGGGTAATAGTTTGCCTTTAACAAAATGTAAACATATATACGGAATATTACGCTAGTCAATTGTTCTAAGAGTTTGTATCACTCGAGTGGCTTGTGTGATGACGTATCACACGAGAAGCGGAGCCTCGAGTGTGATGCGAAATAGCACAAACCACGAGAGTGATACAAACTCTTGGAACAATTGACTAGCGTAATTTTTCTTTTATTATATACAACAACTAACAAAAACAGTTAAACATTGTAGTTTTTACTTAAACAAAACTGACAAAACAATGACTAAAACGGTACGCCATAGTTTATTTAAGACGCGTATGAATATAGTTTATGTAAATTAACGTGTAAACATTCGAACCGGGAAAACACAGGTTTCTGACACGCTTACCTTTATGCCATCGTTAATCCAATGTTTATAACAATAAAGTTGAAAACTTTAATCCGATGTTTATAACAAAAACGTTGAAACAATATGCACTTCCACTTCTTCCATGTCTTTATCGAAACTTAGTTTAAACCACACTATTTTATTGTATTCCTATCGAAATATACATTTATGCATGATAAACACACACTCAAAAATACGTTTTAAATTCGTTCGATGTTTTTTACGAATAGTTTACTGTTAAAAAACACCACGTTCGACATGTCCTTAAATTCCATAGAGTTTAGATAAAACTATTGTGTTTCGTCACAGAAATGAAGTCTCACGATGTACTACGTAATATATTTCGTAATATAAAATATTTCTATTTTCGGTGCGCGTAATGTGACGTCATTAAATGGGTCGAAGAAGTCCGGCTAGTATGGTGATACGGAATTGGAAACAGCGAGTAGTGTAATACGGGATTTTTTATTTCAACGATTGATACAACCTGTATTTTGTTAAAAGCATTAAACAGGTATATAATAAACAATGTTATTAAACCATGATGGTTATA
Organism: Dreissena polymorpha; assembly: GCF_020536995.1. Taxonomy (NCBI): domain Eukaryota; kingdom Metazoa; phylum Mollusca; class Bivalvia; order Myida; family Dreissenidae; genus Dreissena; species Dreissena polymorpha. The sequence continues at coordinate 27,370,516 of NC_068357.1, forward strand.
AAACTAAATACAGTTATGTGGTTTTAGCTCATATGATTACATTGTGCTACAAGAATTATTTTGAATAGCACAATAGGGTTTGAGTGTTATCATTTTAGCCCAGATATGATGAATATGGTGGCTCTATTTGATCAGCATGGGTCGGTGAGTTTGTCTGTTGGTATTGTGTCTGTAGACACAAGTTGAATTTGATTTATCTCGGTGGCCTTTCAACAGAGTGGCGTGAACTTTTATACTAATATGCAATACCATAGTCTGCATTGGCCCGTCAATTTTTTATGAATTCACTTCAAACTGAACTGGTAGCCATTGTTGCTTTAGGTTGAAATTCAAAGTGGCCAACATATAAGTTAAGTTACAATTTTGCTGTGGCAAGGTACTGTATGGTAATATTATTCACATCAAGTGATAGCTCTTGTTGAGGTTTTGATCAAAGCGTCATCTCTACATTTCTCTACATTTCAGAAATATGGCAAAGGAAGCATTTCCAAAGGAAGCAAAGGAAGCATTTCCACAGGGAAAGGTCTTCAAGTTGGACAAGCTTTTTGATAGACGTAAAAGTAAAAGAAAACCTCCATAAGACAAGCGTCTAAGAACAGTTCTGTTTCTGTTTTCTTAGACGTCGTCTGTGGAGAAGCTCTGGACAGCAGAAAAGGCCCACAACCTGTTCGTATGCGGTTAGCTCTTTTATGATATTTAAAGAGATTTTAACGCATTGTATCGAGCAATTAATGTCTCCTTGTGTCACAAGGCTTTTGGAAAGTCATCTACTACATGATGCAAGTTGGTGTAAGGTTGTAAGGAGTTCAGTGTATTTGCACCACTTTATTCTATGCCGATGTACGGCTGTTGTGTGAATAATATTTAAATTTTATTACATATTGTTATCTCGTTTGCACCATTTAAGTCATATGCATATGTTCTGCTGTTGGAGCATACTATTTGCACTTTATTTCATATTATGATCTCTTTTTGCACTATGTTATTCTTATTCTTATGCACACTGTAACAAGTACTGCTTTTGTGTGCATAATATGTACATCAGACTTTATTTTTCTACAAAATATGTGATATATAATATATATATATATATATATATATATATATATATATATATATATATTTGTTTAAACCTTTCAATGCTGCATTTTAATATTGTGATTATTGTACGTGGCTATGGACTGGACTTAATAAAAATTACCCAGCATTGAAAGTGTAATGTCAACAGGCAGTTGACTTGTAAGAAATACAACTGTAACACTATTACTTTATTTTTTTTTTTTTATTTGCACCCCACATTGTGCAAAAATGACTGTATAAATGTGTCTCTTCTCTGTACACAAACTGTCAAAATTGACAGTCAAAATCCTCGTTGAGATGATACCAGATTGCACACACCTTTACATATCTATAAATAGATATGAGTGTCGGAATTGATTAACTTAGATCGGAATATAATTTTTAATTCGTAACAAAAGCATTATCATTCACCCACGAAAAAAGAGAAATATGTCTAACGCAATTGTTGAATTTGCTGCGAAAATGCGAAAGGACGACCGGAACTGCATGAATTACTGTACATTTTTTGTTTACCATCATGCCTTTTCATGGCCGTCGATAAGTATATGCTTAAATATATACGACATACCGGATAAAAGCAATCGATATAAACTTGTAGTAAATGAAGTGTTCATTAATAAATGTTCTGAATATAAACGGAAACGATTAACACATAAATGGGTACGGATCTAACAGGGTACGAGATGAGAATACAATACCTTCTTAGTTGGTACATTTATCCGTGATAGCACACATGAATCCATTTTAATTACTTAAATAGCAATTCACGTTAGCAAATTCTGGACACACAGAAACGTGTAACTGTACAATTAATCATAATATTATTTGAAACTTAAAACACACTCCACGATCACATCCGCAATATGTTAGTAGTTAGTGTTATGTGGTTATTTCCCTTATTTTCATTGTGCATTATGTAACGTTAGTAAAAAAGATATCGGTATCAAATCGAATCATATGCTGTTAAATAAAATATTACAAATATGAGGCATATACGAAAATAACTAATAACTTACATTGATATCTTGTCCGCTATCTCTTCCCATTTATTTTTTTCTTATAAACGTTATTTTTCGGCCCCAACACCCTCAAATAGCAGGCTCCAGTTGTCCCGTATTAGCGCATTGGGGGCAATCTCTGCTGGCTCGGTCCAATCTGGAGCCGTCTGTCGCTTCAATTCTGTTTCATCCATCTTGGTCAGATAATTGAATAATCACTCCTGCTATTTGTGACGCTATTTTGCGCGTTTTCTCTTATAGAAAGTGCGCTTAGTCATGACGTCATAAAAAACAAAATTATTTAATTATATTTCAAATATTCGCGAATACGAATCCTAAGTCTGTCTTAAGTAAGTCTAAGTCTTAGTCAAAGTCTGAGTTTGAGTTCAAATTTGAGTTTATTATTGGTGAATACGAATCCTGCTTTTACCATGTGATCTTACACGTGCATTCTCCACCCAACACAGGCTTACCTGCTTTACCACGTGATCTTATTAGTGCATTCTGCACACAACACAAGCTGACCTGCTTTACCACGTGATCTTTTAAGTGCATTCTGCACACAACACAAGCTGACCTGCTTTACCACGTGATCTTATAAGTGCATTCTGCACACAATACAAGCTGACCTGCTTTACCATGTGATCTTATAAGTGCATTCTGCACACAACACAGGCTTACCTGCTTTACCACGTGATCTTATAAGTGCATTCTGCACACAATACAAGCTGACCTGCTTTACCATGTGATCTAACAAGTGCATTCCGAACACAACACAGGCTTACCTGCTTTACCAAGTGATATTACAAGTGCATTCTGCACTAAATACAAGCTGACCTGCTTTACCATGTGATCTAACAAGTGCATTATCCACAAAGCACAAGATGACTTGCTTTACCCTCTGGTCTTACAAGTGCATCCTGCACACAGCAAAATTGGACTTGCTTTACTACGGGATCTTACAAGTGCATTCTCCACACATAATAAGCTGACCTACTTTACCATGTGATGCTACAAGTGCAATCTGCACACACTACAAGCTGACCTGCTTTCCCACGTGATCTTACAAGTGCATTCTCCACACAGCACATGCCGATCTGCTTTACCATGTGATCTTACAAGTGCATTTTGCACACAACACAAGCTGACCTGCTTTACCCTGTGATCTTACAAGTGCATTCTCCACACAGCACAAGCTGACCTGAGTAACTATGTGATCTTAAAGTGACTTCTGCACGCAACACATTCTGACCTGCTTTCCTATGTGATCGTACAAGTGCATTCTGTACACAACACAAGCTGACCTGCTTAACCATGTGATTTTACAAGTGAATTCTGCACACAACATAAGCTGGCCTGCTTTACCATCTGGTCGTACAAGTGCATTTTGCACACAACATAAGCTGGCCTGCTTTACCACGTGATTGTACAGGTGCATTCTGCACACAACACAAGCTGACCTGCTTTAACATGTGATTTTACAAGTGAATTCTTCACACAACACAAGCTGGCCTGCTTTACCATCTGGTCGTACAAGTGCATTCTGCACACAATACAATCGGACCTGCTTTACCAGGTGATCTTAAAAGTGCATTTTGCACACAACACAAGCTGACCTGCTTAACCATGTAATTCAACATGTGAATTCTGCAAACAACACAAGCTGGCCTCCTTTACCATTTGGTCTTACAAGTGCATTCTGTACACAACACACGCTGACCTGCTTTACCATATCACAAACTTCTATCATGTGGTGGTTTATTAGTTTATAAAAATCTCATCAGCATATATACAATCACAACATACAATATGACATAAGCATAATAATAAAAATAATATGCTGCCACTCGAAAGTATCGAGACTAGAGTATGATATAAATACAAGAATCATCATACAATTATTGTGAAATTAAAGGGAGCTAACCCCTGAATTCAAATTACAGAAACTGTAACATGAACTTCAGAGTTACCTCTCTTCCAATTATCATAAGGTTATATAGTCTCCACTAAAAACTGGACATCAGTTAAAACAGCTTTATACAATCTTAGAGTTATGTAACTTAGTCACATATGGCACAGTACAGTTAAAGACTATATTACATAATACAATTTTGATTATCACCTCTGATCTCACCTTAAATTTTCAATAAGAAATAAACCATACAATAATGAAAGCGAAAATGAAACAATTTGTCTTACAAAGTCAAATAAGACATATTAGATAATCTTGCCCAATAAATAGCAATGGATTTCCACTGTCTGATTTCCGGGGGTATCCATCCCATTTCACCTGAGACAGCAACATTTGGCAAATAGAAACGCATGGCACGATACTGCACGGCATTTGTACAGTAAGAACGATAACCACAGATAGCAGAGTGATAACTGATTGTAGGCCAAACTGTAGATTAATATTGTTGAGTGAATACGTTATAAGGAAGACCACCGGAAGATTTTCATTTAGCTATAATAAGACTAAGAGCCCGACTAGCGTTTTGAGCAACTACCTTTGCAATGACATTGAAATCTAAGTACTCTTGTAACATAAGTCCTAAATAAATATACTTGTCAACAATAGCTAATGTGTGATCAACACATTTAAAATTAACAGATGTTTTACACATAGAAACATGTCTAAAATGGACAATTTGACTCTTATTGCTATTTGGTTGGTGCTACTTCAGTTATTGATAGCATTTAATAGACGTGATATTATAAGTAAACGGGTTAACACATGAACACGTGTTATCGAAATATAATAAATAAATTAGATGGACGATAATTTGCATTCGTTTGATAATTGTTGAATCTTTTTTTAAGCGTGGTGAATCATCGTCATCTAACATCGTTATCATCATCATCATTGGCGAGTTTGATCAAAGTAAAACATCTGAATATTTGAATAAAACATGTTTATTTGCGGGTGATTTTTCCTCGTATCGTATATCCATCGGAAAGCAAGATCAGCAAAATGTTGCAACTTAACCTATGATTTGTATTTTTGGTTAACGATTTGCTATTGTGTTCCTTTTTTCTAACACATTCGTACTTCTCAAAGTGCAACAATTATTTCAATACTATTCAGTTAAAATTAAACCAAATCAACATGTTTTATGTACAGTATTTAAAGATTTTATGGTATATTTTTGAAATAAAGATGAATTGAAGGGCAAAACGTATCCACTGTTTAAACAAATTTGTAGACATAACATATGAACGCATGTTCCACCGTAACTGAAAAAATGTGCAAAATTTTTTGTAACAGGCCCTTTCAGAGCAATTAGACAGAATAAATACAATTTATTTTAAGAAAGGGACAGGCAAATTAATGTTGCCAATATGAACCGGTTACTGTTTTAAGATAAAATGGTTGTATCGTAAAAATATTGGCTTCACCAAAATGAATTCTTAAAATCACAACAAGTCTTCTTTTTGAAAACAACGCCGTTGCGGGGTTAATGTACCCTACGGTCGCAATATTACAATAAAATACTTTTATTTCACTTTTCGATTTTTAGGGGCAGCTAAATCGACGCACATCGTATTATTTTGCTTTGGTCTTATTTATACATTCTGCATAATCCATAAATTCCCAATAAGATCATAGTATAAGCTGTATGTGAATACATTTCCCTGATAATTAACATATTGCAAAATTGTTTGACAAGTGTGCGCTTGAAGACCGAAACCGATTATGCAAAGGAAACAATTCTGATACGAGATTTTGGCCATATGTTTCAGAGAGTTCCCGGTCCGGGAGCCTACGAGAAAACTTTTCAGGCTACACCCAATGGCATTCTTCAGAGAATAGGCAGACAGCATGGGCTATTCTTTTTACAGCGCGTTCCAGGTGTGAAATAACGATGTCATAGCAATCGCGCCATTAAAACAGACTTCAATCAAGTTTTGGCTCGAATTTAACCACTTATTCATATACTTCAGACCATAAGGAATATACTAAGAATTTTACTATTTTATATTCGCGTTAATATTGAGTCTAATGCTGCCGTAAGCAATTAACCACTTTCAATTATTGCGTATTATATTAAGACAAAGTTTTGAATAATATATATAAACTATATTTGCAAACCGTGAAATAAATATTTTAGCATAAATAACATTTTAGCATAAATACCGGTACTCTCTATATTCTCAAGACTAACAATAGTTCCGTGCACATTAGTTTTGAATTCTATCGGATTACTGCCTTTAGATTTGAAATGTTCAACAGTTTTGAACTACCCCACGATTACACTGCAGCTTGCGAAGCTATAATCTTGTGCTAAGAACGACGCTTGGGAAGTAAAGTCAGGAAGTCGAGAAGTTGGGAAATCAGAAAAGTGGTCCACAACGATTGTACTTGGGGGACATCAACGATTTAGGATTTTCCTTATTGCCTATTTATTTAGAAGTTAACATTTTTACTTTAATACATAATGTCTAAAATTGATAGATGTTTAGAGTTTTGCATATGTAATATTTTTTTTAAATATTGTTTTTTTGTTTTCTGGGATTTCATAGTTTTGATAGTTTTTGTTTTGTTTTAGTTGCTTAACAATATATGTTCAAGCTGTTTTTATACATATGTATATGCTTACCATTGCGAACCTGATTGTTCTTATTTGATAGAAACTCACTTGACTTAAAAGTAACACAAGTATTCAAAATCAACAAACATTTCGTACAGTATTTCGAAACAATACAGTAAACACATAAAAATCCATGTTCCTTATAGAAAAAGGCAACATTTCAACGCTAGATGTGGTCTGGTAACATGCTCTTTTTTGCGGGACAATATATTCAAGACATGTACATGTGCCATGTTAGTGTTTGTGTGTAGTAGGAATAGATATCGTTGCGGGAAATTAAAACGGAGTATATTGCCACAAACAAATAAAAACGAGCATTTCGTATCTATGTAAAACCTAAGTTACCATACCACATCTAGGGTTAAAATTTTGGCTATTGCTATAAGGAACATTGATTTTGTATGCGTTAACTTTACATTTCGAAATATTGTACGAAATTTTTGTTGATTTTTAGGTTTAATTAGCGTTAAAGTTATTACAACTTTAAAGTGATGCTTTAAAGCAAAACTCATCTCATCTCATTGGTATACACTGAATGCATTCATTTTTTCTCTGATTTAAAAATGAAAGTGTAGACAAGATAGCACAATAACACAACAGACTTAGGCATAGTCGGCAAAACAACAGTTCTCGTTAAATAGAGCAAAAATAAAACGTAAAAAGAAAATTATGAAAGAATAAACCGATGCGAACGCGAAACGAATGATTTTATATGGAATAATTGAAATGTTTTGTGTTAATACTTTGCATTAACGCGAGTACAAAAGTCAAATGAAATGTCTTTCAAGAAAACAAAACATGTAATTTATGTTTAGCTAACATTTTGCTACTCGTTCAATTGGTATTGAAACTAATGTGGTACCGTAAGTCTATGAAATTTATTGATTCAATTTAAAGCGTAAAGATATTGTTAACACAAGTCCGAAGCAAATACAGGTAACTTGACATCATAGCCGTTTTACAGCGGTGGTCCGTTCCTCCCGGTTACGACCTTGGACTGCGGGCCCTGGGTACCTCGGTCTGTGGTATGTCCCTCCCTGTTTAGACCTTGTACTGATGATCCTTGGGTACCTCGGTCTCACTGTCAGTATTTGCCAGAAGGTTGCTCTGGAAAACAGACTTGGTTTCGTTCTGCTTCACGTCGAACACCCACTGCCAAGTGACATCTGTCTTACCAGGATTTACTAAAACATAATACATTTGATAATATTTATTAGTTTTGTAATGGTTACACTTATTTAAATTCCAACCAAATCGCTATATATTAGTGTACACCACATTTACTTGTTTTTCAAGAATTGTATATGGCTAAATAATTGAGACCGTAAAATGTAGTCATACCAGTGATTTGGTACGTCGTGGTTGTTTCGTCCGACCATGTCTGAGATGAAGTTTGTTCCATCATAAGTTTCATGGACATCGAGGCAGACAAGTTTAAAATGCCGAGTTGGACACCATCAGATGTCTCCCAACTGTACTTAAAGCCCTTTGTTTTGCTCTCAATTGTCGATTTACCGACCTTGACCTGTAGTGTAAACTGATGCCCCGCTGTAGGGTTTAGGACCTTGTGGACGATTTTCCACTTTCCAGCCAGTTTTGGTGCACCGTACACAAGGACTTCTTGAAACACATTCCAAGGCGAGACAAAACAAAACTCCATTGCTGCATGGACATCGCTGTGGAGGACCACTTCTGTACCATTGCACGCGCCAGGTCTGCCGCCATATGGATGTGCAAACCTGTCAAATGCAACAAGAAGTATATAAGCCACGCTATCGGAAAACGGGCTTAATGCCCATATTTTAAGTACCGTTTTCCCAGAGCGAGGCTCATCTAGAAATTGATGTAAAATTCTTATTTAATCAAAACATATTCAACGGCTTGATAAGGATGCAGTTAATGTGCACAAGCAGTACTCACTTTCCTCCCTTGTGGATCACGTGATGGTTGACAGCGTCTAAGGCAAACAGCGCTCCCCAATGGCGGTCATTGTGTACTACGAGTCCTGTGTCGTTCCCAGGAGTCAATCTGCCGTCTCTCGGATGAATGATCTTGCCACTTGCCACGTGCTCAATGTATCCCCAATGGTCCTTTACCAGCACAAATTTCCAGTGCATGTTCGTATGGACGTCGCTATGCAAAACAATTTCTGTATCGTTGCGTGGGTTACTCGATCCGCATTTTGGATGGAAGAATCTCCCGCTGGACATATGCTTAATAGCGAATGTCGCTGACATGTTGGTTGTCCTATTTTAAAAACAATATTTTGAAAAATAAAATGATACTGTTTTCCATACTGACTATGATATTATTTATGAAACTATTCCTTGAAACAGAATTGTAATAATGTTAAGTATTCAAGTATGCAAGCACTGTAATGCATGTTCACTGTTTCTATAACTTCTACCAAAACATCTTAATAATTATAAGTGTTTTTATATTAACTTATTATAAATACATAAATTAAATAATTAATAAATAAATAAATACACAAATGAATAAATAAATAAATACATAAATGAATGACTGAATTAATGAATAAATAATCAAATTAATAAACCAAACCATAAACAGATTAAGGTAGAAACCGTGTACTGAGCTCGGAATTTTCCGTACTATTTCGTAAGATTTCGTGCGATTTCGTTGTAACTCGAAAATGTAGATTTGCTGTCGAGAATCTGAATATTTTTTATCAAACACAATTATTTTTTCGCATATTTACTTTCATTATATCGGATTTTGATACACCAAATTAATTTACGATAAAAGAAAACAAAGTATTCCATTTTTCGTAATTGTTATTGGGAATTTAAGATTGTTTAGATTGTTAGATTGTTACATTGTCGTGGTCAAGTGGCGTCGGAAATTAGGTCGCCTGGTCAAATATTTGAAAGACCTTCTCACATTCTATGTTCTCATTTTTAACCCTTATCCCAGTGTTTCACAGTAGAGGACTATATATAGGTCTCTAGATTCTTTCTGTCTGTTTGTAAGCCCGTCCATACGCTTACCAAAATTCTGCAATAATTAAAAACTTACTAAAAGCACACGTTAAAACTTGGTATTCATCGATAAGTTATTCGAGACTATAAATAGTTACAGAAAACTTATTGTCAATTCACAGTTACTAAACGAGAACGAAACTGAATACATGATCAAATGCTTAAAACGCGCATAAGACATGATAATGAAACTTGGTGCAATGGGCTATATGTTTCAAGCACCCCCTACTCCCAACTTCCCCAACCTTCGGATGGAAAATTACGTAGTAAATTGTAAATATAATATTGTAGAAAAAACGCTCATTTATGACCGTACGATTTACTTGTAAAACTGATTTGATAAAACTATTCAACATAATTCACCTTAACTGTTCTCATTTTACGTCCTATTAAAACCGGTGTTATATATTAAGGCAGTTTTGTTTCATTGATGCCAAAAGTACATTCGAATTAGTAAAGGTTTATTGGTCTGTTGAAAACTGTTCGCGGGATGTGTTTATGTAAGCAAGATGTCACAACAGTTTGTAACGTAGTCAATCATTGCAAAAAACCCCACAAAATCCACAATACCGTGATTCGATTTGTGAGTCAAATCGCTCAAAATAAGTTTCCTTGAACATCATCTGTCTACATTCTACGAAAACCGATTTAATGTATGACATAATGTTATCTTTATTATTTCTATAACTATGCCAGGGAAGAATACAGTTAATTGCACTGTTCATGAAATGTAATTATGTGAGCAGGATGTCTCCAAAATGTAGGCCGTATTAAACTACCATGCAAAAAGCAAATCTCAATACCAATAATGTGTATGTGAATAAGATTTCGAACACGTGTTTTCTGTTCGACACACTATGAACACGAGTAAAATGTGTTATCCATTGCATATCTACCAAATACCATTTGAAACCAGGTTCACTAATGGATCATGCACGTTTTTCACATTTGTTGACAAATTTAATGGGACCCATATAGGAAAACGCAAAGGCAAAGCGGTTGATAAACAACATTTCTATTATTTAATTATTTTGAATTCATTACGCAATTTGCAAAATATAGATCCGAATTAGCGATCGACTCTGTTTGTACATGGATAATGTATCATATCATATGGATTTTTTATTTTAGTTGTAAAATGCGATTAAACGCAATGCTCAATATAACACAATGGTTTTCAATACGTTTTGCATCGTTGAATATTCAAGCAGTAAGTGAAACACAAATATATCTGATTAAAATAATTTTGGAAATTGTAAATTTAAATTATTGTCCAATCAAGAGACCAATGTCAGGGTCGAAGGACGACAAGGTTGGTTGATTGGGCGTGCAAGAGGAATGAGAAGCCAGAGTTGGGGTAAATATTTAAATACAATCGTATTACTTAACTTCCGTTAACTTGGACATTAGATTTGGCTATGAAACATTTTACATGTACATGTATGAAAAAACGCTACGGTAACCTATTTAATATTTGTTTTCGATTTTTACCGTTATGGGACTATATTGCTCGAAAAACTGTAGATGCCCTTGATTGCATGTAAAATAGGGTTAGCTGAAACATTGTTAGCATTCATTCATGTTTTCGGTGGACATGGTTAACACCATATCAAAAGTGTAATTGTCAAAAGGTATAAACGCCCACATGCGAGAGTTTGATTTGTCACAAAATATGCATATAATGGCTATTTTAGAGCATTGTAAATGTGCAGTATTACTGTTTCCTAACAAATATCATAACTAAAACGAAAAATTTGCGAAACTGAAACATTCTTTTTTAATTTTGTCAATTTACAAAAACGTGTAAAGGCCCATTTAATGTTTGTTGAATCATGAAAAACTTAGTCAAAGTGTCAAGTAGTTAGCAAATAAGAGATTTCACTGACAGGCAACTGCTAATTTATCTTTTACATGGATCCCAAAGACAAGTTTATAAAAAGGAAGATGAATTTAATAAACACGGCCTTAAATAATGTGCGTTGACTTGAAACAGTAGTATTGAGCATCTCTAATGGGATTTTCTGGTAAAATAATTACCCTGTATTGGGTATACTGTATTGAACTATTTTTAATATTGCCATATTTTGGGTTTTTGCTCGTTATTTTTATATTGTTATTAATTTATCAGCATCGACTTGACCATTATCCTTGTTGCCTTTATAATAATTGTTATCACCAGTGTTTTCAAAAGGGCGCATTATGGCCATTTAAACCAAACTGAACCACGGACTTGCAGCCATGTTGTTAAGCAAATCAGAATACTGTTAAAATTCCAACAAATACTTTTAGTACGTGATGGACAAGAATGAGATTGCCAGAAAGATGACACATCGCATGAGTACGATACAATATTAGTACATTTACATTACAAACGTAATGGCTGCAGTCCTTTGATTTATATAAGGGAAAGAAACCTGTATCATGTAGTCTCCAATCTTCAAGCAAACGGTGAATGTGTAGTTCACAACACTGTTTTTGCTACCACATGCGCACAGAAATATTCCAAAATCACGTCTTGGCAAGTGCCAAAATAGTGCGTCTTCAAGCAAATGCTTTTTTTAGACATATATAGCATTGCACACTCAGGCAAATACTTAGTATACTCTTACCTTTAATTACAAAATTACCTTCCTTTGTATAGCCCCTCGATCGAAGTTTATAGTATGGCTGGTTATGAACAAATAATAATTTTATATACATTTTTTATTAAATTATTCAATAGAAATATTGCAAAACAATGTTCTTAAACAGATTGTATATTTTTACTACCTGAAAGTACCCTTGCTAGTTGTTATAATGACTAATGATAACTGACACGTATATGGAAAATGACGTGACGGAAAAATGTTTATGTTCGAGCGTGGTGATACCAAGAAAAATATTAAAACACAAAATAAAAAAACCCCCTAGATTTTCCCCCAGATATGACACATATGCCAACGTGAAGATCACGTTTTAATGCATATGCAGTTGTCAATTAACCCAAATCACTGCTATAAGCAGCAACTTAACGAAACTTCGCCCCCAAAAACATTCGTTCAATTGAACGTCATCAATAAATGACGTTCAATATATCACTCATTCTATTTTTTCCCGTTGCAGTAGTTCTAACAAAAACAAGAAACAAAATTGTCACAAAACCAGGTTTTCGGTAAAAAAAAGTCTAGTGTTAACCCCTTGTGTAAAATTGATCTTGATTTCAATTAGAAAACAAGGGCTGTTTGTAAAACATGCATGCCCCCCATATGGGCTGTCAGTTGTAGTGGAATCCATTGTGTGAATACTTTTTTTGTCACTGTGACCTTGACCTTTGACCTAATGACCTAAAATTCAATAAGGGTCATCTGCCAGTCATGATCAATGTACCTATGAAGTTTCATGATCCTAGGCCTAATTAATATTTAGTTATCATCCGGAAACCATTTTACTGTTTCGAGTCACTGTGACTTTGACCTAGTGACCTGAAAATTGACACGGGTCATCTGCCAGTCATGATCAATGTACCTATGAAGTTTCATGATCCTAGGCGTAAGCATTCTTGAGTTATCATCCGGAAACCATTTTACTGTTTTGAGTCACTGTGACATTGACCTTTGACCTAGTGAACTGAGAATCGATAGGGATCATCTGCCAGTCATGATCAAAGTTCCTATGAAGTTTCATGATCCTAGACGTAAGCATTGAGTTATCATCCGGAAATCATTTAACTGTTTCGAGTCACTGTGACATTGACCGTTGACCTAGTGACCTGAAAATCAGTAGGGGTCATCTGCCAGTCATGATCAATGTACCTATGAAGTTTCATGATCCTAGGCGTAGGCGTTCTTGAGTTATCATCCGGAAACCATTTTACTATTTCAAGTCAATGTGGCCTTGACCTTTGACCTAGTGACCTAAAAATCAATAGGAGTCATCTGTTAGTCATGATCAATGTACCTATGAAGTTTCATGATTCTAGGCCTAAGCGTTTGTGAGTTATCATCTTTTCATAGTTACATAGTTGTTTCAATATCAATCTCTTTTTAGTTGTGGCGACCTTGACCTTTGAGATATTGACGTAATTCTTTCGTGCGACACACCGTCCAATAATGGTGAACAAATGTGCCAAATGATTTTAAATGTCACAATGAATGACATAGTAATGGCCCAGACAAGCTCATTTATGGCCATTTTTGACCTTCAAACTCAAATTGTGACCTTGACCTTGGAGATATCGACGCGATTCTTTCGCGCGACATACTATCTAATGATGGTGAACAAATGTGCCAAATGATTTTAAAATCTAACAATAAATCACAAAGTAATGTCTCGGACAAGCTCATTTATGGCCAGTTTTGACCTTCAAACTCAAATTGTGACCTTGACCTTGGAGATATCGACGTCATTGTTTTGCGCGAAACACCGTCGAATGATGGTGGACAAATGTGCCAAATGATTTTAAAATCTGACAATGAACGACAAAATTATGGTCCGCACAAGCTCATTTATGGCCATTTTTGACCTTTAAACACAAATTGTGACTTTGACCTTGGAGATATCGACGTAATTCTTTCGCGCGACACACCGTCTAATGATTGTGAACAAATGTGCCAAATGATTTTAAAATCTGACAATTAACGACAGAGTTATGGCCCGAACAAGCTTGTTCCGCCCGCCCGCCGACATTCGCCAATCTAATAATCAATTTTTTTTTTCGAAAAACCTGGTTAACTAGTACGATTATTCACAAACACAAAAGCAATTGAGTATTATAACGGAATATAAAAGCACTTTTTAACCTATCGTTAAACCCTCCCCCGTTTAGGATTACATACACAAATAGAACGTTACTGGATATGATGGTATTATCGTAAAACTCATTTTGGACGTATTTAGTATAAATGTTAGTGTAATTGTTCATTCCTTACCTTTAGTTAAAACCCACTTTATATCAAAAGCTTTTGTTTATTTTCATTACGCTTAAAGGGGCCTTTTCACAGATTTTGACATGTTTTGAAGTTTGTCATTAAAAGCTGTATATTTATAAATGTAAACATTGGATCTATAAAGCTAGTAAAAAAAAAGTAAAAAAAGAAGAATACAATTTTAAAAAGGAAAAAAAAATGTAAACCGTATCAGGGCTCGAACCAGTGACCCCCGGAGTACTGGAGTAAAAACCAATTAGACCGCTCGGCCATCCTGCCAAGTATGTTTGAAAAACGTATTTATACTTTATATAAGCAATCTTCGTAGTTTCACAAAATTAAACGACAACAACATAACTCTCCAAATTATTCGATCGTTTCGCGTTGCAACGCTTTATAATTTTCATGTTTCATGTTTTTAAATCGTCAAAATATGCATATAATGGCTATATTAGACAATGGTAAATGGTATTACTGTTTCCTCACAACTATCATAACTAAAACGAAAATTTGCGAATCTGAAACAACTTTTTTTCAATTTTGTCAATAAACGTGAAAAGATCCCTTTAACGGCAAATACTAAAACTGAAACGATGACACTGCTTACCACTGGATATTAGCTCAACTGTATACGATTTATTTGGATGGTAATTTTTGTTTTTCTTAAACATCATTTTTTTTTAAATTTAGTTTAAATGTTTAAAACATTTATTAAATGTGACTTACGAAATATAAGATAAACACAGTTTTTTTCTTATTATATTATTGTGTTAATTATATACAGAATGCTTAGTACAGTGACAATATTAATATATGAAGAGTCTTAATCTGTATCAGACTTCGGCTGTTATATCTTTAGTTTTTCTGATCCAAAACACGTAGATGTCAAACTGAAAACTATAATTTTATGGTTTCATATTTTGGGTGATATCATAGCATGCAAAAGCAATATATGCATCAAAGTAATATTTTTTTATTAATTCTGATGTGAAATGCAAGGATTCTATGGTAAAACCACAAGAACGGTAAATATTACAATATATCAAAATAAACTTAATGAACGCAACTCAAGAACTATTTTACAAAACTGTATACACATTCTTTCATAATTTTATAAAAATAAAGTGATTTTGACAATAAAATAAATCCGACAATAAGTTTAAAAAATATCAAATATCAATAAAGTAGAATTCTTACCTAAAATCAAGAAGAGAAGTCTCTCCGTTATTTAGGGTTTCACAGCCCGATGTTTAGTGACATCACCACTGAAATACTCTTTAAATAGGCCTTAAGCGAGTCTCAAGTGTCAAATGTAAACACAAAATACGAAAACATCTTTTATGGAATTTAGATTTCGGTGAAAATAGTAAGTTGAATGATCTTCGGGATGTTTATAAATTTCCGGGTATTCGTCTCATCTAGGTAGAAACTGAAACTGATTTATCTGATTAAACGCCCACTTTTATGCGTGCATATTCAATGGCGTTGTACGTGTAAGTATACCATAAAATTCATACACGTTACGAGGTAAAAAGCTGACACCATATAAATATAGGCAGTAACTTAAATCTGATAAACACTTTAAAATAACCAAACTAAATAAACAAAACAAAACACTACTTAAATTAAGTTTAAATAAATAAGTAGATAAATAAATAATAAAGTAAGGAGTGAGTGCATGAATTGTAGGGTTTAACACACACATTAAATGAGCACATTAAAAAGTTTCCTTGAGGTACAGAGCACTGTAGCTGCCGTGGAGCTGACAACATTGATTCGATTTTGACACGGTAACTACGCGGTCGTATATACGAGTCTAACAAGATAAATGCGGTGGCACAGACGCCATATGGACTGTTAAGGACGTCTCATAGAATGTTGTGGTCCACTGTGTCGAACGCGGCGCTTAAATCGATGGCTATTAAGGCGGCGACTTCCTGTTTCTCCATGCCATCCAGAAGGTCATTGATAAGTCGCAGCAGGGCTGACTCACATGAATGATGTCGCCGATATACCGACAGGTTTTTTGGTAAAAGGTTATTACTATCGGTGTGGATATTAAGCCTGAAAAGTGCGACTTTGTCAATAAATTTGGATAAAAATGAGAGAGTGCTTACTGGTCTATAGTTCGAGAGTTCAAGTTCGAGACCAATTTTCTTGATCAAAGGTCGTACTATCGCCTGCTTCCATTTCAGCGGAAAGACTCCTTGTTGTAATGAAAGATTCACTAACCTGGTCATAAGATGTAGTATGTCATTTAAATGAGATTTAAGAACATTTGCTGGTAAAACATCAAGTTCACAAGATTTAGTTTGCAATTGCAAAATAAGAGTTTTAACTTCATCTTCAGATAGTTCTTGAAAAGTTCCAAACAATGGCGCATCTTTAATTTCTGCTTTGCAATCATCAAAATCTTTCAAAGAGTCTCGAATGATATCAATTTTATTCATAAAGTGATCAGCAAATGTTTCTGCAGGGTTGTTTTCTGGAATGTCATTTGGCATTTTATCTTCTATACTTTTGCCCGTCAATTCTGATACTAATTTGTTCACGATTGTCGAGTCTCCATTGGAATTGATTATTTTCTAGCTCAAAGTGTTACACTTTTCTCGATTTATTTCATTAATGTAGTTATTTCGGGCTTCTTTCTATTGTTTTTATAGGTGCGGATGTTTATATTTTCTCCACAGACTTTCAGCTTTGCGAAATGTTCGTTTAAGTATAACAATATTTTCGGTAAACCATGGTTTGGGAGCACGACATATTTTCATTTTCTCTGGATTTGGCGCATGGGTATCAAGTATTCGTTTTACTTTCTCTTCAAACTGGTCAACAACATTTTTAATATTACCAGCGTCAATAGCTATATTTCGAAGATCCTTCGCAAATATACTTTTTTCATGTCTTTGAGGTTTCGGTAAAATACACGTTTGCAAGTAATTGTTTCTTTTTTGATGCTTGTAACAATTTTCACAGAGCAATGGTCAGAAAAATATGAACCAGGCGTACAGGATAGAACATCGACGCCATTGGCGGCTTCTGTTATAACAAGATCATGAGTGTTTCCTGCAACATGGGTACTAATCTTCGTGCTGTACTAACTCCATAGACATAAGGTAGACGTCGAGAATGTATTACTAATCATGTTTGTCATTTGAGTTCATGAGCATGGAAACCTTTAATCTTGAGAACATCAGAAAAGAAAGATGTTTCTATGAGAAGTATGACATTGCTCTTTTGAATTGATATATATTAAAATGGAAATGTCAGTGATTTACCAAACACAATACTATTCTTCTTTTGTTTTTGTTCATTTTTTTTAACTAGGATTATAATTACAAACGTATCAATAACGTGCCTCTTGCTATTTCGAATATAACATTTCATATAGCAGTGCAATGTTAAAATTTGCGTTTTATCCAAGTTTGCTAAAAAAAGTGAATAATCATCACCAAGTGCCTTGCCTTGGTATATTCAATTATCAGATGCAGACGATGCATACACCCCGGAAACCCGATACCTTGTGAGCAGCATAATACCATCCGAGCAGCTTTGTATATGTTAGCGTGAACTTCCATAGGGTATTAAGTAAATTGGAAAAATTAAAAATGTTCAAAGTCCAATTTCAAACAACTGTGTTTTAACATTAATTTGATAGAAAATGTATTGGCCTACATGTAGAAAAAATCCTTATAAATTTTCTTTAAAAATGAGCGAAATGTGGATCCCTCAAGTAGAAGATCGGGCAAAATGGACCATGTTCAGGCATTTAGGAGAGAAAAACTGCTGTAATTTGCAAGCCACTACAATAATTCAAGGATTTATACAAACTTACACAATGTCTGCCATAAACTCTCAGTTGGGTTTCTCCGGAAAACTATTTTTTGTTGAGAAATTTGCGTTTTTAATGACCATGTTGGGAAAACATAGAAACCATCTGGAGAAGAATAGGAAACCTTGTGTGAGCAGCAACTTTATTATTCTTTTTCGTGACAAAACACCTAATTTCCATCCATTTTGTTGCAATTTCTTTGCTTTGTATGGGCCTATAGTAAGTGTATGTGAGCACATATGCATACAATTGTACTTTTAATGCCTTATATATTATCAATAGTGCCTTTTCAACATTCGCCGGTTTTATTTCATTTTACCAACACTATTTTCGAAAATATAAAGAAAGACTTGACTACTTTGTCACATAAATTATTTGGTAAGGTACATAGAATGATGTTTTAAGCGTATGTGGGGGTTGTAAGTTGTATGTATGTGAGCACATATGCATACAATTGTACTTTTAATGCCTTATATATTATCAATAGTGCCTTTTCAACATTCGCCAGTTTTATTTCATTTTACCAACACTATTTTCGAAAATATAAAGAAAGACTTGACTACTTTGTCACATAAATTATTTGGTTAGGTACATAGAATGATGTTTTAAGCGTATGTGGGGGTTGTAAGTATAATATTTAATTGTGGCGTGTTCTGAGACTTTTGATACTAATTCGGCAAGCGTCATCTTGAGATAAACTCATTTAAAATGACGTCGCTAAACTTGCGCTTTATTTTGTTTAGATTGCCTAATGTTTGTTGTGATTTAACAGTTTAGCGTATTTAAGTAAAATAAAAATCGGCACAGACTGGCCAAGGAAGGAATTCATCTTCATCTACATCGTACGTCGCTGCCGTCAAGCTTGACAATTATGCAACGGGTGGTGAGAAGATAAAGTTAGAATGAGAAAAAAGTCAAGTGAGAAGAGTTGATAGTTAAAAGTCAGAAGGACAGTACAGATGCGTCCCCTGCAAACAAATAGTTGATTTTGACCTATTAATTTCAATGACCTGACTTGTTACTTCCCTTTTAACGAATTTGGCAACGGCTAGTTTATATACACACACACGACTTCAACACATGTTGATACCGATTTTAGCTTGATGCTATTAATATTATTTGGATTTAACTTGTCTGTGAGCAAGGCAAGTGTTATTCTTTTAATCAACTTTACTTTTATGGTTAAATGTACAAAATAATAACAAAAAACAACAACATATTTTCAGACAAAAACGAAAGTAAAATTGGCTACCATTACCTTTCGAAGTCCCTATGATATTGTGTTTACAGTTTAATTTAATAAATGAAGTTCTTCAATGTTTTCTTATGGTTGAATGAAAAATTCAATCTGGTATTCATGCAATTTTTTTTAGATATTTTATTCAAAGAGCCACATTTCGCTCATTTTTTTAAAAAAGTTGTCAGGATTTTCTCTACATGTAGGCCACTATTTTGTTATCAATGTTAATACACAGTTGTTTGAAATTGGAATTTGATTTTTGTTAATTTTTTCTTACCCTATGTAAGTTCACGCTAAAATATACAAAGCTCGGATGGTATTATGCTGCTCACAAGGGTTCCTGGGGTGGAATACAACAATTAATTTAAGGCAATTGTTAACTGTTGCTTCGATACCATATCCAATTATTTGTACTTCTTTCATTTAATATAATAGAGTCAATGTTTTATGATCCGTATCCTGATATTCTAACGAAAAAGTATTATCTATGGTTTTTATTCTTTACTATCAAACATCATACGGAAGTGCGTTTTACATCTGCTAGCGTATGGCAGTGTAATCGTGCGTTTTGTTTAAATGAAATATTCAATAATCGCAGGGTATCAAGGTTGTTGCGCGGTCAGACAGTCTGGAAATTGTCCTTGACATCGCGTCTATTTTAGCGAAATAAGAGCCATCTTTAGACAAGTAAGTATTGAATCGTTACTCGTTGTGTGCATTAATTGTCATTCACAGAATGAACGTTGAATAAGATATGTGCATGCCTATTGAAACACATATACGTAATAAATTTGAGTACATGTGCACATAATACTTTAAGTTCTAATTAAACGTTCATGCTTCGGACACACCATAAGATTCGTTTACAGCAAGTTTTATTAAGTTATTGATGATTTACAATAATTTACATTCCGAATATTGTGTTCGGCTTTATCGCATTATGATGTACAACCCACGCGACATAACAACATAACATTAAAGGAAAGTAAAATATTCAAAGAATTTCTCGGAGACACCTACACTTTTTATGTTGAAAATACATTTAACTGTCTATATATATCGACTTTTGTTTAGCCCATCAATTTCAAGGAAAGTAAAAAAATGCATTTCGTGGAGCAACCTTCACATTTTCGTTTGAAAATACATATATCGATGTATTTGCGCGAATACGTAATCTCCGGCCCAAACATCTCAGACATCCTGCTAGCATAATTGCGTTCCACGAACATCAACATTAAATTAACATTAGCAATAACAAAACAAAAACTTCGTTCGATACCTAAATAGGTTTTTGGAGAAAAAAAGGAACAGGATATTCATGTAACATATTTTAGATATTCTAAAACTAATTGGCGAAAATCGTTTAGCCGAATATGGTGTATGTGTTTTTAAATTAATATGCGTTTCATACGTTTATCATCGTCATGGATTTGGCAAATATTCATCTATTTCTGAATACCACAAGTATGTTTTAATGCTTGCATATGTTCGTATTTTCTGCTACTACTGCTACAAAATATTTTTAAAATTAAACTTATATTGCACGATTGATTTGTGTGTGTGGACATGTTCGTTTAAAATCATCCGATACATTTCACATGCCGCATTTGTGTTTTCAGCAAAGAGCGAGATAGCCTTTCAGAGCTTTTCAAATGTGTGCAACTTATTATGCAAATACGCATTTGTCTGCATAAACGATTTATGTGACAGCAAGGTAAATCCGGATTGCGCCAAAATGAAACATAAGAAAATCAAAACAGTTTTTCAAAAAATTTAACAGTTGCATTTCTCTTTTAAAAGGAGCTTTGTATTTCATTCATACATTTTTATCATTCGGAAACTTATTTATCAACTTTATGCAAAAACAGTTTTGATAAGTGTTAGGACTTGGATTGTCAGTGTTACTTGTGAAATCATTATGGACGTTTATAACTCTCTAGCTAGAATTTATTGACGGGTCGGGAAGTTAGTTACAATATGCACTATTGTTTTACACACAGACAGAAGCTAATATGATCACAGAGAATAGGGTTATCCTGTTACATACTATCCACACGTGACTTGCAGTAATCGACTGTCTGCTTTGGAGGCCACATACAATCATAATTCTTTTTTGTGAATTAATATGGCATTATCATAATAACAAACATCACTGAAATATTTCGTAAATATGTTCATTTATTTAATATGAGTCGATGCAATGTATTTAACTTTTTAGTGTTGTTCTTGGTTGTTGTACTTGTAAATTCCTGTGAACGGGAATATTTGCGCAATAGACGCTTTTTACATTCCCGACATCGAGTTTTATCGAAGTTACCACCCATAATAAACCGCTTGTATACAAATTATAGAGTTAATTTGATAAAATATTGAAAAAATATCATAAATTTGGTTATTTTTTCGATTGACATTTTACAGCTAAGTCGTATTACTAAGTGAAGTGGGATATGTTTATGACATTAATTTGATAATACAAAATAAACTTAATGATAAAAACGTACTTAGTTTGGATACCGTTTCTGTGATTGACATCATATTTGCATTAATTGAAAAGAAAACCTTAAAGATTATATATGTATAACTGTCCATGTTAATTCAACTTAATTGAGCTTACATAATTAATGAACAAAAGGAATTAGAAAAAGATTGTGTACCCATGGGTTTGGTAAGATTTCTCTATTAACATAACCTTAACAACAAAGATGCCATTGTATTTCGAACTGTATTAGCTTATACAAAACTATTGAAGACGTGTTTCTCAGAGATTCATATCGCTATATAATGAGTATCTTGCGTTAAAGATCGACGTAGTTTCTGCGATTAAATTAGAATACCTGGGTCCAGGTGAATTTAGGGCAAACAAAGAGGGTAATTAAGGGCTACCAAGCAGGGGCATTATGGGCTACAAAACAGGGGAATTAATTGATTCCATCAGGGGAATTAAGGGCTTCCAATCAAGGCAATTGAGTGTTGCCAATCAGGGGAATTAAGGACTACCAAGAAGGGGAATTAAGGGCTACCAAGCAGGGTAATTACAAGCTACCAAGCAGGGGTATAAGGTGCAACCAAGCAGAGGAATAAATGGCAACCAAGCAGGGGAATTAAGGGCTTCCAAGCAAGACAATAAAGGGCAACCAAGCAGGAAAGTAAGGGCTGCCTAACAGGTGAATTAAAGCTACCAAGAAATGCAGTTAAGGGCCACCAAGCAGGGGAATTAAGGGCTACAAATCAGGAGAATCAATGGCTACCAAACACGGGATCAAAGTTCTTCCAAGCAGGGGAATTTAGAGCCATCAGGCAGAGGAATTAAGGGCTACTAAACAAGGAAATTTAGGGCTATAAAGCAGGGGAAATTAGAGCTACCAAGCAGGGACATTTAGAGCTACCAAGCAGGGCAATTTAGAGCTACCAAGCACGGGAATTAAGATCTACCAAGTAGGGGAATGAAAGGCTACCAAGCTGGGGAATTAATAGCTACCAAGAAGGGGAATTACGAGCTTCCAAGCAGGGGAATTAAGAGCTACCAAGCAAGGGAATTAAGGCTACCAAACAGGGGATTTACGAGCTTCCGAGCAGGGGAATTAAGAGCTACGAAGCAGGGGAATTAAGAGCTATCAAGCAGGGGAATTAAGAGCTACCAATAAGGGGAATTTAAAGCAAACCAAACAGGGGAATTAAGGGCTACCAAACAATGGAATTTAGGGCTACCAAGCAGGGGAATTTAGAGCTACCAAGCAGGGGAATTAAGGGCTACCAAGCAGGAAATTAAGAGCTACCAAGCATGGGAATTAAGAGCTACCAAACAGGGAAATTAAGCTTTACCAAACAGGGGAATTAAGAGCTACCAAGCAAGGGAATTAATGGCTACCAAGCAAGGGAATAAAGAGCTACCAAGCAGGGGAATTGAACGCTACCAAGCAGGGGAATTAAGAGCTACCAAGCAGGAAAATTAAGGGCTACCAAACAAGGGAATTTAGGGCTACCAAGCAGAGGATTTAAGGGCTACAAACCAGGGTAATAACGAGCTACCAAGCAGAATATTTAAGGGCTACCAAGCAGGGGAATTAAGAGTTACCAAGCAAGAGAATTAAGTGCTACAAAGCAAGAGAATTAAAGGCTACCAATCAGGGGAAAGGAGAGCTACTAAGCATGAGTATTAAGGGCTACCAAGGAAGTTAAGTTAAGGCTACCAAGCAGGGGAATAAAGGGCTACCAAGCAGGGGAATAAAGGGCTACCAAGCAGGGCAATAAAGGGCTACCAAGCATGGCAATTTAGGGCTTACAAGCAGGGGACTCAAAGGCTCTCATGCAGGGGACTTAAGAGCTACCAAGCAGTGGAATGAAGAGATGCAAAACAGGGCAATTTTTGTTTAATTTCACTATTGACGTATAAAGAGTTTAATCTAACAAATAGCCCAAAGTTAGTCCCACATTTTCGATGGTTTAATTGAGTTAAATACAGTTTTTGAGTACAAAACCGAGAATGAAGATAATGTAAGTGTCAACATTTTAAGAAAAACGAAAAGGAGTCATGCCTACAAGTAATCGCTGCAGTCCTTGCACGAACACGAGCTGGCTATTTAAACCCGTTGCAACTTATAATATTTTTTATTGCAAACTCCGTTACAAACAATTTTGCAGCAGGGTGCGCGCTGAGTTCAACATTTTTCACAAACAACTAACGGTCATTTGTCTATTAAAATCATTCCTATGGTATGTCTCGTAGTAAAACAACTCAAATTCAGTTTCTAGCTATTATGTGTGTACGAAATTGTTTTTTTTTCGGTAGATAGACTGCAATCGGAAGTTACGTCACACAAAAAGTAAACATGGAAAAGCTAAAAGGGTAAGTTTACTCTGAATCAACTTACCGAGGGCCTATTCTGAAACGGCCAAGTGTCAGCGCATTTTCTTGCATTTTGATTATTTTGATTATTTCAGAGCTCGGGCTCTGTGGACAACTATGCACTTATTTAAAATCTACCGGCAGGTGATGGTGAAACGAACAAATGAAAAAAGCATTGATCTTATTAACAACAATATTTTGAACTTTAATGTCAAAAAAATAATAATTTTCTTGAAAAACGTGCATTAAATATGTTGTTGTTTAAATACATGTTAATCCAAACGACTGCGCAGTTGTTATGGTACAGCTAGTGTAGTCAGACAATGAACAGCCATCGAAAAACTTTAGGCGGGTTGCATGTGTACTTCTTTTGCCCTTCATAAAACCAGTCTGCGAAGAGAAATCCGCCGTTGAAAGCCTTATACAAGGCATGAAAGAAACGTCGGCAAATCCGGCCATTCATGAATTGTGCCGGCGCGATAAATTAATTCGCGAGTTCGCAAAGTCCATATTATTCCTTTTGGGCGGAGATTCAGAAAAAAGGGTGAAAGACATTGACAATGTAAGAACTAAAGTTAGAACGGTTGGGAGACTGTTGAAGGAATTGCATGTTCAAGGCGAACACCCATTGCCGCTTGAACATTTTATATGAGGATTAACATTTATTCAAGTTGTGAACGCTTCTATTGCAATTTCAAGACAAAGCAACTCACCCCAAATTGCATTGGTATAAGAACATTATGTTATACACCTGGTATTGTTAAAGGGAAGTGTGTCTATTCAGAATGGCCAAAAAGAGGACACGAATGAGGCAAGAAAGTTTCAAGAAATCTATCAGGCTCACTGGAACAATAGTGTCGTCCGTCGCACAAAGACGGCAAAAGCAACGGCACATACATCATCAGCCAACAAAAATGCCCCTCTCTGAAGATTTGACAACACTGAAAGAATGGCTCTGTGGTGAAATGATTGAAGGTATACACAGTGATCACCCTGCCAGAATGGCATGGGAGAGAACCGCGCAGATTACTCTTGTGCGAATAGCGCTTTTTAAGAAGCGTCGTATCGGTGAAGTCCCAGAGTTAAAGGTTTCGGATTTCATACAAATACATCAGACCGACAAAGTAGACAGAGAAATATATAACTCCCTCGATGTATCCGAACGAATTCTATCAAAAAGGTAGTAAGTGTACTTTTTTTAAGTTGTCGCTTTCTGTATATCTATCCTCCTCAGGTTTTAATCGGCTAATAGTTTAGCGGAAAATTAAATACGAAAACCATGTATGCTCAGCTTATACTAATAAATGTCATTATCTTAGAAGTTTGCACTTAACTTGAAATATATATTTATCTTAAGCTATAAGTAGAAAACAGCTCGATTATGAGTGCAAATATATCAATTTCAAATAACGCCAAATAATGAAAATGACTTTATGTGAGATTAAATAGATGTCAACAATGTAAATAAAATGACGGATTTTTATAAACCTACTTTCATAGCATTCAAATCCGCAAGTGGTTTGTTGGAAAAGAATCCACAAAACTTTTCCTTTTTTGTCACTAGAAAGAAGTTGCCATGGTAGGATTATAAATAATTAAATAATTTGGTGTGCATAATACTACTTATGCTGATTTGCGAAAGATGCTTAAAGACTATTTCAGTAGAAAGTGCTGAGTATGTAAGAAGTATTTTCTTACATTCCTTGATTGGTTAACCCCAGACAAAAAGTGCTTGTTACATTTGCTCTGTTTTCATGTTTAAAATTTCACAAGCATGTTGAGGCACCTGTGTCTCGAGACCTTTTATAAGCCACATACAGTTTAGAACATGTTGGAGTTGTTAATATTTGTAGTTTATTCTTGATTATTTTAGCAAGGAACATTTAGGATCCAGACAGATTACCAAAAAGAGAAAACAAACAGACTTGGAAAATGCTGACAATGAGGAATTTTGATCATGTATATTTTTGTTGAACAGAAACATGAGTAATTCCTTATATAGTATTTGGTTTATGTATGTACACTGGTGAACTCCAAGTATTTAGAAAAACATTGTGTTTGATTGGAAATCAAGTAAATTATGTAAAAATAAAGTATTTGATTTTTTAATAGCCTGATCCGTCTAATTTCTGTATTGTAAAAAAAAAGTAATCTCACTTCAGGGCGTTTAAAAGCATTTAAAAAACATTACCTGTGAAATTGGAAAATTAAGCTTCAATTTTACATGGCAATAAAAAACTTCAGAAAATTTGGTAGTTTGATCTATAACAAATCTTTAAAAACAATTTTAAACTTTAAGTCTTTATGATTAAACATGGTTTTTTTCCTTATGCTTTGAAGACCAAGATAAATATAAAGAAATGAAATGGATGAACAGATGTTTCAGTATTTCCACGCTGGATTTTGAAAAAAAGTTTAATTATTATTGGGAACATTAAACAAACCGTTAAAATCAGCAGAAAAAAGGTCTGCACATAGATCAATACATTAAGGTAGCCGAAGAGCTGAAAATGACGAAGGAAAAATGTTCCATGCTGGAAATAAATTGAGAAATCAACTTACAGAGAGTAAGTGCATATATTTCATATAATATTCTTGAACACTTAACAGTTTAAATGAATGAACCTATCTTTATTAAATGATAAATATTTATTGTATTATAGACAAAAGAGTTTAGAATCATTCACAAAAACTGATGTAAGACCACTTTGAGTGAAAAAACATCTTCTAATGCCAACCCCATTAATTTGCCAAATATTTCAATGTTTTTAAACCCTCATTTCTAAAGATGTATTAATTGTATCTAAAACGTATTCTCGTTCAATGACAAAAGCTGTTCATTAATTCATGCTTATTATATGATGTCTATCGATATTTTGATTTTTAATTTTATTTTCGCCGAGCATCGTAAATTCTTTTTATTTTCTGCCATCTTGGAATATTTGCGAAATGCGTGCAACGAAAAGAAAGATCGTACATGTCCGACTACTATAGCGACCATGCAAAATTATCCACATTTGCAATAATTCTCGAAATTATCGATGTTGCAAAGACTACTGACTAACGAAATTAGGCGAAAATGAACTTATATATTCGGAAATATCATTATCCGATTACCACGAAATAATGTTGTTGTGAATACTGCAAGTGGGTTACAATTTTTGAAAACAAAAATTACCGGACAGTCCGACGATCTTGATTTTGCCATGTTTGATATACACATAATTTATAACATTCAGAAAGCAACATGAGGCCTAAGATTTTTGGTCATACGCTATTAGTTTAAAATAGATTTCTTCTTAGAAGAACAAAAATACATTTAATTTTTAAGAAGTATATTTTCACAGTTATCAGTTTTAGTTATAACATCCACATTATCAACCACTCACAGCACTTAAGGGGCCTCCAACCCAAAAGCTGCCTTAGTAGTACACGATTTACTATACTTGTCACTGAGTCTTTATACCCCGCATACGATTTTGACTCATATTCAGGGGAATGAATGTTAGTGCTGTATTTCCGCTTCTTATATTCAAGTATGACTTTCCAGAAGGTGATGTGGTTCATGTGCGCAACAAACCATGCCATGTTTCAAAATATTTTTATGCATGATAGACTTACCTCTTATTATGACTTTGACGTATAAGATAGACATTTGGTTCTTGTGCGCAATATAACCCCTCATATTCTTATTATTTTGGGGCATGTTATAAAACAGACTAGACCCGTTATATATTTTGATATTTATTTACACATAATAAGACATTGACCATGGATATAACTGTGTTGATTTTGAAAATCAAATTTTGTATTTTGATCTTCACTTTAAAGGTAACATCGAGTTCTTACTGGCATTACACCAACTCATATAGGTTCACATTTCTGCCAAGTTATTTTCAAAGTCTCCAATGCTTTGAAAAGTTACGGTCCAAACAAATTTCAAGACAGACAGACATTTCAACTTACAGGTCAAACTATTCCTTGGAAAGTCGTTCCAACTTATCTTGACGGGATATTTATTTTCTTGCAATAATTGATTTTCATCTGATTATCTGGTTCTGAGAACAGTGTGATATTATATTGAAAAATGAAACACATTAAATGGAGTTAAATTAGAACTAAAACAAGCCATCTGTGTTAGCAGAGACAAGTCACATCTGTGTTAGCAAAGACAAGAGTTATCTGAACCAAGATATGGTATTTGGCCTTGAGTCGATTTCGTCAATACATCGAACATTGTTATATTTGTATTTTGTAAAAATGGTTTAGTTTTGCATGCTTTGAAACTTTGTAACAACCATGATTTGAAACTTTATAACACAAAGTTAACCGCTTAATATTTAAAGTTCAAAAAACATTACTGATGAAATAGGATATGTAGCAATATAAATACCTTCTGGTGACGGTAAACCAAGAATTTTGAATTATCTATCAGCTTTTATCTATCCATTGGCATTTTTGTCAAATGCATTAAGGAATGACTTTATAATAAAACATATGGAGGATATTTGTTCATGTCAGTTATATATTGCGCCACTCGTGAAAATAAATTTTCTACGATCACTCGTGAAATAACAAACGATCTTACACTTACATGAACACATTTTCTGTTTCTTTTATGCCCTTTTTTTAAGAAAATAATTAACAGCTTTTTCCCTTTCGCTGAAAAGTTACCCTTTCTCCCGTGGCGTGCCTCAATACATTTCAATACACACAATGACGTCATAAGTGTTGGCATCGTGTTCGCATAAATCCAGCGAAATTATCCAGTTTAACTCTTTTACAATGTAAATAAACGGTGAAAAAAGCATAAAAAAATGTTGGATTCGATGGAATATCGAGTTTAATTCACTCGTAATCATACAAAAATACTTGTTAAGTGGGTCAAACAAGGGAAGTAAATCTTTATGATTATCTAAAAATAGAAAAACTAGTTCCGATTTTTTTTTATTTTTACTGCTGTTATTTCACTGCATAACTATCTTATTTTATCATAAGGTGTAAAAGAAAACCTAATTTTGTAATAAGCAGCTGCTATTTTCAGTGTTCTCTCTTTTTTCATTGATTTCTCTATGGCCGAAATGCTTTGACGTGTACTGGCAGATGCATACTGATGAAATTACCGAATAATGTAAAATCCTTATTAATTTCCTTTTTTTTTGACAGCTCAACATATTTAATGCAAACACATTTTAAATTTCCAAACACAAATTCTCATTTTTTTTCCAAAGTAAGAAATCCACAAATGTTCTTGTCCACAAATTTTTTGAAAAAGTAGTAGTACGAAAAAAAAAATTTCATGCTGACGAATATCAATTATTTGACAGTATTCACTCCAAATTACATGATTAAATCTAAATCCAATCACAAAATTCACCAACAAATATAAGTACGTAATATTTTATCGCCATATCTGTGTAATTTTCTGTCATCCCCAGTGCTACAATTGTTTACTGTTGTTATGTTCAAAAGACACTAAAAGTTACCTTGTCATATATTTTCATTTAAAAACTTATCAACATATGTCGACATATCGCCCCATTATTAATCTTGTTAATTCTACAGTACATTGGACTTTAACTGTGGTTATCTAAATTGTTATCAATTGAAGAAATGGATACCACTATAAGGGCTATGGAAAATATGTGTTTGAATAAAAGCGAATATGCTGGACTCATAAAATAATTCAGAAGGTATTGATAATCCATTATTTTTCCATGACCATAAGCTGGGGAATAAACAGTTATTTGCAAAATAGATTTATTAGACATGATTCTACAATTCTGTACCAACTGAGTCCTGGCCTTAAACCAAGAGTTTGTTATTATAGAAGTGTATTGTTTACCTGTTTAACACAAGGGCTTGTTGTACCTGTGATCTGTTTTTATCTTACATTCAAATCAGGAATTATAAACAAAGAAGATCAGCTATGTATGGTTAAGTATGTCACACAATGGTTCATGTGATGTGCTACTATGATAGCAATCTCGAAAACACCCAGTCAGAGAATGTATTATTTCTTCAAAAATAATATACCAAATACAGAGATTTTGTGTTCGCTAATTGTGATTTAACAAACATCCAAACATGAAAATTTTTGATGCATTTTGTGAAAAGCTTCAAATGATAGAGATCTAGACCCGCAATCTGAATACTTCAATATAAACATGCCTACCACATGAAACAAAACCTGCCTATCCCTGCACCAACATGACACATTTTACACAATGTTATCTGAAGAACCAGGAAGTTAACATAAATTCCTTCAGTTATTTTTTTTTACATTATGTAGTTATGCTCAGCAAAAGAAAACCAAGCAAAAGGCAATAACTCCAATAAAACTTCATAAAGAGTTGTGGTTCTTGTACCCTGTCCTTAGTCTCAATGTATTTGTTGTTGTTTTTAATACTTATGACCTGATGCCCCTTAAATCAATAGGTATATCCCTTTTTCTCTCAGTAACTAGCATACCAATTAAGATGATTTTTAGTAAAGGTGTTCTGCAGTTATTTCTATTTTTACAAATTACACTAAATATGCAAACTATTTAACAATGTCATAACATAACTCCAATGAAATGCACACCCATGACTGTTTCAGTCGCGGCAAAACACGGCCTGTACAAGTGTGTAAGGTCCAGCCTGTCGAGAACGAATTTGTTGTCGATGTCTGTTTATTGCGTTGCAACTTTTACGCGTTGTAAAAATAATACAATGTATTTAATCGACTGTTTTTCAGTACCAACTCTCTTTTTGCGGCAACAAATGATTTCAAATGGCACACAATACACTTGAAATTAAGTTGTTCAGCAAACATTACAAATTACAATCGAATTAACGACTGAAATATTATAAAAAGGATGTATTAATTAAAAGCGTGAGTCATTTAACAATGGAAAATAAGTTTTGGATAGAACATAATTTGCTTGGAAATGTATGTTTTGAATGTCATAAAACGAGTGTTTATTAAAGGGATTCAACTTGCGATCACTACTTTGTTAGTGGTTTATGAAATAAAATTAAGATATAATAATCATTAGACACTTCTTTGCTTTGGGATCGGGTCCGTTTTACGGCCTTTTTTAAATGGCAGAAAATACCCTGCACCATTTATCTCAGGTGAAATCAATATTTATGTTCAATGGGGTTATACACACAGATCTCTAATGCCAGATGACCTCTTAATTCAAGGGGCCACTCAGTCAGGTTGGACTAAACGGATAATACAATACGTTAATGTTTTAATGTATCTACGTATAATATATATATATATATATATATATATATATATATATATATATATATATATATATATATATATATATATATGAACGAGTTTCTATTAATATATCCCGGAAATAGGAAATAAAGTTGTTGTGAAATATAATTATCTCCCTGTTAATAAACAAAAATATTCGTTATTTCACTGTATCTTCTAGATCCAACGGATTTCCGCGATGTTTCTAACATAGTGTGAGGGTAGTTTAGAATCTTTATCGGATCCTGCCCTAATACAACTATGGTTTCATGTTTGTGAATAAGTGTTTATGTATGTAAAATTGTCCATTCTGTGTATGTAAAATATTGTTCCCACGCCAAGATGTGTTGCGGTGTAAGTACGTGGTATATAACTGTTCATGAGCCATCCTTTTTTGGGGATAGGGATTTCATAGTATGTATGCCTCGTTCTGCACCGTAGCTAGGCGCACACTCCGTAGTTTCAAATGGGAATATGTATGTTTGTCTGTATGTCTGTGTATCTGGTTGTTCACTCACCTTTCTCCATATATATATATATGGGGAGCATATAGTTGCCAGTTTGTACTTCCGTACTTCCTTCCTTCTGTCACACCTTTGTTACAGTTTCTCATAGCGCCTTCAATATTTTTTACCGATCTCGTACATATTTGGCATGTACGTACCTTGCATGGACCTCTACCTTTTGAAGAGGTTTGAGGTCACTGGGGTCAGGGTCAAGGTCACCGAGGTTAATAATGGATTTTCCGTCGCACTTTTGTTACAGTTTCTAATAGCGCCTTCAATATTTTACCGATATCTTACATATTTGGCATGTAGGTACCTTGCATGGACCTCTATCTTTTGATGAGGTTTGATGTCACTGGGGTCAAGGTCACCGATGCTAATAATAGATTTTCCGTTGCACTTTTGTTACAGTTTCTCACACTGCCTTCAATACTTTACCGATCTCTTACATATTTGGCATGTAGGTACCTTGCATGGACTTCTACCTTTTGATGAGGTTTGAGGTCACTGGGGTAAAGGTCACCAAGGCTAATAATAGATTTTCCGTCGCACTTTTGTTACAGTTTCTCATTCCGCCTTCAAGACTTTACCGATCTCTTACATATTTGGCATGTAGGTACCTTGCATGGACCTGTACCTTTTGATGAGGTTAAAGGTCACTGGGGTCAAGGTCACCGAGGCTAATAATAGATTTTCCGTCGCACTTTTGTTACAGTTTAGCATACCGCCTTCAATACTTTACCGATCTCTAACATATTGGGCATGTAGGTACCTTGCACAGACCTCTTCCTTTGGATGAGGTTTGAAGTCACTGTGGTCAAGGTCACTGAGGCTAATAATTGATTTTCCGTCGCACTTTTGTTACAGTTTCTCATAGCGTCTTCAATACTTTACCGATCTCTTACATATTTGGCATGTAGGTACCTTGCATGGACCTCTACCTTTTGATGAGGTTTGAGGTCACTGGGGTCAAGGTCACCGAGGCTAATAATAGATTTTCTCAAAGTCACACTTTGATTACAGTTTCTCATAGCGCCTTCAATATTTGACCGATATCATATACTTTATAATGAACATAAGGGGAGCATCCATCGTTTTCAACGATTCTTGTTGATTGACGTCGGTCATTAAGTTAACGTTTAGGCTATGAATTTGGTGCTCTGTTCTAACACAAAAAACACGTGGCTTGAATCTAGTAACGGAAGTTGTAATGTTTGATTTGACGTTAATAGATCTAGTGTATTTCGGACAGGCTTTCAAACTTAGCAATTTACGATGTGAAAAAAAAAGTTGTACCAAAAATGTAATATGTCTATATATATCGCTGTATGTATACATGTCCCGGATAATCGGCAAAAGTCCCGGAAAATTGAACTCAAAGTCCCGGAATTGGTCTGAAATTTTATGGCATGTATGTCTATGTACAATTTAGAAAGGCTGTTAACTAGAAAAAAATGATTGTTTTAAATATACCTAATGAAAACAAACATATTGTTTTAAAATAAAGAATGCTGTATTCCACTTCTTCAAAAATGCATAGATTATGCAAACAATTAAAAGTGATTTTTGTTGCATCAAAGAGAATAAGTAGTTGTTTCGGACATTCGGACATCTGGATCTTGGGACTTATATTCGAATAATTGAATATATTTGAATAATAATAAGCAAATATTCGAATAT
The DNA here is from genome assembly GCF_020536995.1 of Dreissena polymorpha. Classification (NCBI taxonomy): domain Eukaryota; kingdom Metazoa; phylum Mollusca; class Bivalvia; order Myida; family Dreissenidae; genus Dreissena; species Dreissena polymorpha. Next base: position 27,404,450 of record NC_068357.1, read on the forward strand.
GATTTGGGATTCATTTACATCCCTATTCTAAAGTGATTAATGAAAAATGTAGCATTACATGCATATTGGGCAATGATGAAATTGCAAGCATTATATGTGTTTCAAAATTTGAACATTTGACTAAAAATACAATGTTGACTACTAGTCACATACATGTATACATATAAACAGCCTAAAGCAATAATATTGGACACACACGTATTAAAAAAAACATAGTGTTAAATAGGCCTTCTGGCCAAATATCGGACATTTTAAGTAAATGTTTTGAAGTTGAAGTTTACAGGAGCGCCGGCCCTAAATTTTGACAAATACAAATAATTTGAGTTTTATTTCACCTGCAATCCTGGTATTTTATTCAAAGCTAAAATACAATTTATGCTGATCACTAAAAACAAGAAAAACATCAATGCAAATAACAACTAGAAATGGCGCGGCAGATGCCGACGCGTATACCCACGTCACACGTATTGTCATAAGGGAAGTTCAGTATCGATTAGAAGTGAATCGGTGTAGAAATGTAGAAGTTATAGTAAAAGGCAATTTTGGGGGTGTGTGGCATATGTGGGTGGGGCCCTGGGGTGGGTAATGTGGACATGGATAGACCGTGTTGTCATGAGAGATGTTTAGTATTAATTTGAAGTCAATTGGTGAAGAAATGAAGAAGTTATGTTAAAACAAAAATTTTGGGTGGGCGTGGTCTATGTTGGCGGGGTGCATCAGGGATGGTAATGGGGTCATGCATAGTTGAAATTGACCGTATTGTCATAAGAGATGTTCAGTATCAATTTGAAGTAAATCGGTGTTTAAAAGAAGAAGTTAATGTAACTTAACCTAAAAAATGAGTGAAAATCTCTGACCCGGCCCCATCCCAACCCCATAACTTTTGACCCAGGTGTCAAATCAAAATTCCAAATAGTGCACTGTCGCAAATATGCTTATAGCTACCATGTGTTTAAGTTTCAAGGTTCTAGTGCTAATAGTGTATGAGGATATAGTGGCCAGGACGGACGGACAGACGACGGAGATAACCACATAATCCCCCCGATGACAAATAAGAATCAAAGTACTGACAGTACTGGTGTATCGATGCTTTTGTAGAGGATGGATATAAAAGCATCAATTGAAGTTTCTCTGCATCACCACAATTGTATATGTGGGTACGAAAATTTTGGGTACGAAAAAATGTGGTACGATTAAAAAAAATTTGGGTACGAAAAAAAATTTGGGTACGAAAAAACATTTGGTTAGGAAAAAACATTTGGGTACGAAATACGAAAAATAAATTGGGTACGAAAAAACATTTGGTTAGGAAAAAACATTTGGGTACGAAATACGAAAAAAAATTGGGTACGAAAAAACATTTGGGTACGAAAAAAATGTGTACGAAAAAATTTAGGTACGATAAAAAATTTAGGAAATAAAACATTGGGTACAAAAACAAAATTGGGTACGAAACAAAAATTGGGTACGAAAAAATGTGGGTCCGAAAAAAAATTGGTTACGAAAAATTATTAGGTACGAAAAAAAATTGGGTACAATAAAATAATTGGGTACGAAAAAAAATTGGGTAAGAAAACAAATTGGGTGTACGGGGAAGAAGTTCCCGTGGACCTCTTGATAAATTTGAAAGAGGAAGGGAACCAAGCTGCCTTTACCTTTATCAATGGCCTTGGGGTGGGTAATGTGGACATGGATGGTCGAGATAGACCGTGTTGTCATAAGAGATATTCAGTTTTAATTTGAAGTCAATTGGTAAATAAATGAAGAAGGACGATCGCTGACATTGGTGCCATGAGAAATCAAAGACGATGAATTTAGAAAAACACATTGCTCTACGCAAAGCACAGAAAGAAGTAGTAGAATTTTTCTTGAAGAAAACAACGAATTGAAAGATGAAGAGACGTTTTCACTCAGCCACTATGACGCCGTTCTTGAGAAACTACAGAACAAGAAAGCGCAGATACAGACTCTTAACGAAAAGATCATGGGATTGACGGACAATGATGATATGCTCAAGTAAGTATAAGTCAGAGAATTTCATTATCCAATTAGATTTTAAGATGCTAGATCTGAGGAACTTTCACGCCGCAACAACAGCTGATGCACTAGAGAAATCAGCATCCGCAGGATCATTACCACAAAAGTTCGCATTTTCACAGCTTATCGATGCGGAAGTCAGTCAGCAGTCGCCGGTAAAGCTCTGACGTTTTCAGAGTTGCAGTCCGCTATCACCGGTATGCCAATATCTAACATCCGATCGTTTGCGTGAATGAGGAAAAGACGGTCATGGGCTTGACGCTTGATCCGGAAGACTTAATGTCGTTTGAGATCTCGACAAACTCGCCGATCAGTTTTGAGATCGCGCTCAGCCTGCATATGCTGCGACTTTCACGTAGACCCGGACTGTGAGAGCATTGACGAAAGGATCAACTCTGAGCAAGCTTGGCGGCTGAACATGTAGCCTGATGGACATTATTTGAACACGAATGTTTGGGCGGATAACCGTCATCAGCATGATAATAAACACAGCAGCCTTTCCAATAGGAACAACAATTACTAAATTGTATCCCATAGAGATTAACAATGAGAGACTAAATACATAACACACATAGTCTGATGGCACTGACACTTAATTATACTGCACAATTATATCTTAATTACATTGACCGTTTTTTATTTTGTTGTCTGTTGTAAGTTAATATTACTACATATCCATGTTATATTTTTCGCTGCCGGGGAATGTTGTAATTTTTGCCCGCCGCCGCGCAAATTGACGTTAAGTAGACCACATCATCATTATTGATGTATCTTATCGTCAGTTTTACATTATTAAAGGGACTGTAAAGCACGAATGACGATCTATGCCAGTCGTGATATTTTAATCGATATAAACTTATACTTGTAAACAAATACGGTATTTTAGAACTTATCTTTTTTCGTCATTCGTGGTTTACAGTCCCTTTAAAAAGGTCGAACCATGATTGCGCCTCTCTTCACAATAACAACCGATTTACAATTATAATATGATCGCCAACACATGCATTAAAATGAAATTAAAAATTAAATAAAATGGTAAGGAATGTTAAAATTGAGTAATTTTAGCATTTTGAAATTCAGAGTTAATGATTTGTTATCAAATATTTCTTAAATTATTGCTTACGAGCAGTTAGTTATAACACAATTTGAAATGTAATGCATAGTTTGGCCATTAAAATGCTATAAGTTTAAACACAGTTGAGAATTAAATGATAAGCTTGGCCTTATTGTTGCAGTTTCTTACCGCCTCACGTACCAGCATACGTGAATAAATACCACATATTTTCAACATTATTGTGTTGGGTTATATGTCCAGATTTTAAATCCAGAACAATAATCAACTAGTAATGGCGCGGCAGATTCCGACGCGTATCCCCACGCCGCATAGATTTTATATTAAAAGGCAATTTTTGGTGGGCAAGGCCTATGTCGATGGGGCCCCAGGGCGGGAAATGAAAAAAATGGGCAGGAAAAAGATTTCGGTACGAAAACAAAATTGGGTACGAACAAAAAAGGGGGTACCGGGAAGAAGTACCGATGGACCTCTCGATACATTTGAAAGAGGATGGGAACCAAGCTGCCTTTACCTTTATCAATGGCCCTGGGGTGGGTAATGTGGACATGGATGGTCGAGATAGACTGTGTTGTCATAGGAGATGTTCAGTATTAAAGTGACGTCAATTGGTGAATAAATGAAGAAGTTATGTAAAAACAAAATGAAGGGCCCCACTCCAACCCCCATTCTGCTCTATCTCCTCCTACACTATTAGCACTAGAACCTTGAAACTTACACGCATGGTAGCTATGAGCATATGTACGACGGTGCACTATTTGGAATTTTAATCTTATCCCTGGGTCAAAAGTTATTATCATGTGCGTCGCATGTTGTTAGTAAAATGAGTTTTTTTTACCCATTTTACCCATTTATTTACCCATAACTTTTGACCCAGGGGTCAGATCAAAATTCCCTCACCGTCACCGTCGCACATATGCTCATATCTACCATGTGTGTTCTAATGCTAATAGTGTAGGAGGAAAAAGTGGCCGATCAAAAAAAGCGGAGATCAATACAATATCGATAATTAACGCTATAAAGGCATTTACTTGTTTCTATTACAAAAATGTGATTTTACACAAGTATCTTTGTCTGATTTCAGGTTGAGTGTTCATGGTAAGCACAGGGAGAGGATCTTGCTTGAACAGGGACTTGCCCTTCAGAAGTGACATCTGCCATGAGGAGCACATGGAGCATGAATTGTGTTTTAAGAACTGTAAACATGTATTTACACATTTATGTATCAAGACTTATGGATATAGTTAATAGAGTTGACAGAAATAATTGTAACCAATATTGCTGTAAATGGGAGCATATTTATAGTGTAAGCAAACACACCTTTTCATATGGAGAGGGAATCCAGGTTCAATTCCTGGTGGGGATCCCATATCAGCAGCAACTCATATACATGTAATGTACATATAAATTATACAAAGAATATATGTATTTAACAATGCTCCAGCTAGGATTTGAAAAGGGCACTTTTGAGAGGGCGGTTGTATCAACTTGGACGTTCCCTGTTGCACATTATAATATTATTTCCTTTATTATTAAACAATATGAATTCAATTTCTACAATAAGGAATAAAGCAATAACACTGTAACCAGATATTTATGCCCCCGTTCGAAGAAGAGGGGATATATTGCTTTGCATATGTCGGTCTATCGGTCTGTCGGTCGGTCGGTCCGTCCACCAGGTGGTTTCCGGATGATAACTAAAGAACGCTTAGGACGAGGATCATGAAACTTTATAGGAACATTGATCATGACTCGCAGGTGACCCCTATTTATCTTGAGGTCATAAAGTCAAAGGTCAAGGTCACAGGTCAAGGTCTCAGTTACTGGAAATAGTAAAATGGTTTCCGGATGATAACTCAAGTTCACTTATGCCTGGGATCATGAAATTTCATAGGTACATTGCCTATGACCGGCAAATGACCCCTATAGATTTTCAGGTCACTAGGTCAAAGGTCACAGCTACCTGAAGCAGTAAAATGTTTGACTGGAAAAAGGAAAATGATTTCCGGATGATAAGTCAAGAACGCTTACGGCTTAAATAATGAAACTTCATAGGGACATTGGTTATGACTGGTAGATGAACCCTATTGATTTTGAGGTCACTAGGTCAAAGGTCAAGGTCACAGGTCAAGGTCACAGTGACTGGAAATAGGAAAACGGTTTCCGGATAATAACCCAAGAACGCTTAGGCCTGGAATCACGAAACTTTATAGGGATATTGGTCACGACCGGCAGATGACCCATTTTGATTTTCAGGTCACAAGGTCAAAGGTCAAGGTCACAGTGACTTAAAGCAGTAAAATGATTGACTGGAAATAGGAAAATGGTTTCCGGATGATAACTCAAAGACACTTACGCCTGGGATCATGAAACATCATAGGGACATTGATCATGACTGGCACATGACCCCTTTTGGTTTTGAGGTCACTAGGTCAAAGGTCAAGGTCGCAGGACCAGGTAAATGGTTGACTGGAAATAGGAAAATGGTTTCGGGATGATAACTCAAGAACGCTTACGCCTGGGATCATGAAACTTCATAGGTACATCGGTTATGACTGGCAAATGACCCCTATTGATTTTCAGGTCACTAGGTCAAAGGTCAAGATCACAGTGACTGGAAGAAGGAAAATGGTTTCCAGATGATAACTTAAAAACACTTACGCCTGGGAACACTAAACTTCATAGGGACATCGGTCATGACTAGCAAAAGTCCCCTATTGATTTTGAGGTCACTAGGCAAAAGGTCAAGGTCACAGTGACTGGAAGTAGGAAAATGGTTTCCGGATGATTTCTCAAGAACGCTTACGCCTGGGATCATGAAACTTCATAAGCACATTGGTCATTACCTGCAGATGACCCCTATTGATTTTCAGGTCACTAGGTCAAAGGTCAAGGTCACCACCCCCACCACCCCCCACCACAACCTCCACAACCCCCACCACCACCACCACCACCACCACCACCACCACAATCACCACCACCACCACCACAACCACCACCACCACCACCACCACCGTTGTTCACAATGACAAAAAACGTATTCACACAATGGCTGCTACTACAACTTATAGCCCATATAGGGGGCATGCATGTCTTACAAACAGCCCCTGTTTAAAATAATAGTATTAAAATGTAATTGTGCCATGTTTGGATTTTAATTATGCCCCCGGTAAGGTGGCATATAGTGATCGCACTGTCCGTATGTCCGTCTGTCCTTCTGAAATTCCGTCACACTTTGCGTTTAGGTTTCGAAAAATGCTCGTAACTGCTATGTCCCTTGAGATATAACCTTCCTATAACTATTTTAATTACTTAGGTTATTTATTAACTTCATGTTGTGTGTGCTCATTTTTAACTGTGATATTCCTACAATAATGTCCACCAATTCAAGTATTATTAATGCTCAGTTTCAATCTGTGATATATTATTAAGCAACAACTCATGTCTCTCTATGTCATGCCACCAGTAACAAGGACCACACTGGAAATAAGAGATCACTCTCTCTTTTGTGCTTTCCTTGGTACTGTGTTGCATGACATGGTTAATTCTCATGTTTGTATTTTTATGTATTCGTTTATGAATACAACATGTTTGTTAATTGTGTTTGCACCATGATACCGAAATAAATCTATCTATCTATTTATCTACTTGTATAAGACATGATACACTTTTAGTAAATAATGCTCTCAGAAGCAACAAGAATTTTTTTTTTTGTATACAAGAATCACCGAATAATATTTAGACAGTTATATGTGTTCGTAATGAAGCAAATAAACATGGTTCTTTTTTATGCTATAACAATGTCGTTCTTATTTATTTTGATCTTGCGCATCAGTATATGTTAAGTCACCAACTGGTCTACACATGTTATTCTCATCAATAATTCAGAGGACAATGTTCACAAAAGGCCAACAATGGCCCTGTGATTTTAATTGTTCGTTTGCGAACGACTAAGGTTACCTGACCGAGAATTCCGATTCGAAGTGTCTTAGCTATCATTAATCAACGAACCTGTAAGCATACGCGCAAAAAGGAGTTTGCGGCACGGTTTCAGTTCTTGAACTATATTTATTTACAAATTGACACATACTATGATTATCGTGTTAAATGGACGAGTTTTGAACGGATCGCATATAGTAAAAGTAAAACACTACATTTGTTCACTATACATGTCGCAAAGTATGTTTATATTATGAATGGTAAAATAGTCCACTACGTGCCACGTAGAATATTCTTACGCACAGGTCATTCATAATCTAAGGCTATTAATAGATCAGAGAACATGAAATTCACCAATGGGATGTCGAGATTGCAATACACTATCATGCGATAGTGCTTACAAGGAACTTCATCAATGGGATGTCGAGATTGCAATACACTATCATGCGATAGTGCTAATTATTATTCGTCAAATATTAATTTTCGTTCCTAACTTAAAATAATGTCCAATGTTTAAACAAAATTAAGTTTGAATTACCGAATTCGTGAAAAACATTAATATCCAACGCAATCCACGCATACATATTTCGGCTGTTTCGAAATCAAGATAAATATGCTGTTATGCAGTCTTTCCGAAATACCGTCTGTCCTCGGATTTTTCCGATAATAATTTGGAAAATCCGGAAATGATTCTTATATTGCCGGACCTTGTGTCCGGTAATAAAATTATGGCGAATTTTGGAATTGATTCCATAAGCTATTTTCAGAAAAGTTTCAAGGCAAAAGTCGGAATTTACTGAGTTATTTATGAATACTCCAATCATGTAGAACATTTTTTCATTGGTTGCATTTCTTGTAGCATATACGATATCCGAAGATTATTGCTGGGCCGCCAATGCAAATTACACACTACTTCATCACTGTACGAGTACATTCGCAAAGGAAGACAATCGATACAATTTAAATTTGGTTCTCGTTATGTCCGATTAATTTGTAAGCAAGCCGGGTATTAACACAGGTAATTGTGATCTTCCCGCGATCTGTAAACAGCTACACGGGAGTTCGAAGCGATCTGTCAATATCTATAATGGGGTACGAAGGAAAACAGAGTATCCAGATATATAACTGGTGATTTCGTTTTCATTTTATTTTTTTAATAGCTTTAAATGTTTCCATTAAAATTTGGTGAAAGAGCCAAAATAAACTCTCTCATGATGATCAAACTCAGCACTGCAGATGTTACAGCTTCAGCAGCTGTAGACATGTGGCTGGTAACATTCGATGGTTTTATGTAAAATGAAATATTGAATGAGGTTGTTAAGTAACAAACTCAAACCTACATACAGGACCAACAAAGTTTTATCCCTTAATTTAAAATATCATCCGATTATTTTCCCAAAAGCATTGGGATTGACTTTAAGACTGGTATAATATTATAAGGTATGCTTGCCTACAACAGCTTAGCAAAATGATTTGTATTTAGGCTCATGATACGGTGTGATGGTCTTCATTGACTTAATAATTATCAGCGTCCGCCCAAGGCGTCTGATGGTTATCCAACGAAAGAAGAAGATAAGTCAGAGGATGTGTCTTCAGACAAGGATTCAGACATTCGGGACACATGCTAAAGAAGTCTTGGCAATGCATTATTAATAAATGCATTTTATGTATATTAATATGAGAATATTAAAATATTGTTAAATCTCATCTTTGTTTTTCGTCGTCATTTTTCCTTTTTGGGCCTGAAATGATCATTCCGGGCCAGAAATGGCTGCATGATTATAGGACCTCATGGCCGGCAATAAATGATTATTTTTGGAAGGACTGTGTTATGACACAAAGGGGAGTTTTATAGTAACGTGTACTTAACTGACACGTGACATTGCCTGTAAAACGCTAGTGCATAAAGCTGTATCGAAAACTTCTGACTTCGTTTCGGTAGAATAGTAAGGATTAGCGGTTGACTTACATAGTAGGTTCGTAAAAAATATTGGTGACGGTGTGGGGGGGGGGGGTGAGGAGCTACACGTTAATGTCAATACATGAAAATGAATAAAGATGAAATGGAAAGAAATTAAACGAAGAATAAATTTTCTGGGGAAAAATGCGATAGTGCTAATACACGGAAAATCACCAATGGGATGTCGAGATTGCAATACACTTTCATGCGATAGTGCTTATTATTATTCGTCAAATATTAATTTTCGTTTCTAACTAATAATAATGTCCAATGTTTAAACAAAATTAAGATTGAATTACCGTATGCATGAAATATAGAGAATACATGGTTGGTGACGAGATGGAGAAAGTTTATCCGGTGTGCCTTAGAAAAAGAAAATAGGGCGAGCTTTAGCGAGCCCTATTTTTCTTTTTCGGGCCGAACCGGATAAACTTTCTCATTCTCGGCATCAACCATGTATTCTATTTATCCTGCTTCATGCCGTTGACACATTTTATCAAAGACAAATGATAAATTGACATAACAATATAAATATTCTCGTCGAGCCTCCTTCATGTACACAAAATTCCAGACGACAGAATAACTACCGATTGTGTCACGTAAAATATAGTTCCACTTTAAACTGTTCCTTTTAATACTTTCCTATTTAATGTATTCATACTATGGTTGTGCATCAACAATACCAAGATAATAAATCATAAATGGAAATGTAATTATGTTGACATGGAATACACTGTATTGGCATTAAATGTTTTAAATTAATCTTACGGCTAAAGTTACGAATTATTCCACAAACTCAACACACCTAAAACAGAACCTGAACATGAGTTTAGCTAAAAACGCATTGACAACACTATAATCCATTACATAAATTTCGCGTTTTTTTATAAATCAAACGCATAATTATTTTTTCTATAATAATACTGCACATTGTATGCATCCAACCTGACTTTTAAAATAGTATAGTTCACATTTATTTTCAAAAGAACTCTTTAATTCTATTTTTAATAAAATTCAATAATTATATTAACACCATCTGGTCTTACCTTTGAAAATCTCACAGGGCTAATGAAACTTTTGGGAAACACTTGCCAATATTTAGGAAACACATGCCAATATTACCTCACCGACAAAACTTGTGATTATGTTACCTAGATTCTTTCTCAACAGTTGTTGTTGATTCATTCTTCCTGTCTGCACATTATCTTACTAGAGCTTGTGTGGTGATAAAGATGTTTATATTGCTCAACATGCATTGTACATTTTCCCAGAACAGACTAGTATTTCAGAAGCCTAGGTTCGTTAGCATTTTAATCAGTGTTGTTCGTGAATGCTTTGATGAAGCAATAAGATGTACAACAAACATATATATTATATATATACATATATATGTTTTAGGTTTGGTTGATGAGAAGTTAATATTTGAAGTAGAAAATGCCAGTTCGGTTTAAACAAGAAATCATATTCAGGTGCGAAAAGGAAACTTAAATATGTATCGTAATACATAAGGTTTATGTTTTCTAGTTACCGGTATTTTGTTTTGATTTACTTAAGAATTGTAGGTATTATTTTTTTTAAGCTTACATGAAATATATTCAGATTGAATAAGTAATAGGGAAAGAACTGTTCCTTGTATCTTTTTTCAAATAACGAAATTGGAAAAAGGAACCAACTTACTCTCCATCCCAGCGGAATACATGCTATTATAAATTTGTATCGACACTAAAAACAATAACTGTGTGCATTTGCTGCTAGTTGTGGTTGCGTTGTAGCAAACAACCATTTTACTCAGCCTGCTACAGCGGTTTCATTTTATTTATATTTTCTCTCTGATAGGCGTTTCTTGTTTGATTTAATTATTTTTAATTTGTTTAGCAGTCACATAAACAACTAAGCTATGCAATATGGAATTTTTACACCCATTATTGTTGCTTCTTCCTGTATTTGCGCGATGATTATCTGAGATATTAACTCTATGATTCTACATTCTCAAATCTTTTCTATAAAGAAGGAATGTAGTTGACAATTGTTAATAGTTTTATTTGATCGTTCGTAAAAAGTTGTAATTCTGTTACTCTTGTATCTTCAATGCAATTGAGTAATTACATAGTAATTAAATTGAATGCGTTTTAATTCCCTTTTATTACTGTTTAATTTGAGTTACAATGCTATGACGTTAAATTTTATTTACACTTAAATGTATTATGAATATTGCTGGGCCAAGTGTGAGGTTGAGCGCTCTATAACCAGGTTTAAACCCCCAATGCTTTGCATTGACCGTTCCAAGGCGGTGACCCCAGCTTTATTCATATTTTGTGTTTATGTTGGTTTGTATTGTGCTGTATTGTGCTCTTTGGTACTGTTTGGGCAATCGGTCACTTGCCTTAAATACAGGACCAACTAATTGTTTTTAATGAAAATTCAATACTGCTCCAGCTGCTCGAGTTTCACTTCTTTATATTGGTGTCTTTGTTCGTGCATGCATTAGTATGACAGAATTGCAAGGGCACATACAAAAGTTTAGATTATTACAGAAAAATAACAAGCAAATAAAATAAAATAAACATGAAACCAACAAATCAATCATGGTTTTGAGTTGGTTGTATACAAACATATGATTATTCTATAGAGGCATCGCTTTATATCCCGTATGAACAACGTGCATGGTGTGTCTAAATAGGGATTTATCAATGCACGGTTTCTATGTAGTTAGCCGAAGCAAAGGTAAGAGAAAGAAAAAGGTGTATGCCAAAATGTCCCAGTTGTTTTTCTTAAACATACTAGGGTATCACATTTTAAGCGCATAGATATTGTAAAGGTGTATTGCTTGCATTTTAATATTCTGAATGCAGACGAAGCACTGTCGCCACACGTTCCGATCAGCAAAGAATAACGTAACCTCGGAGTATCATTTCCGACCAATGCACTAACGTCATTGGATGTAGTCTTATTTATAAGACGTGCAAATAATTTAGAGATACTTTTTACATGGGCTAAATTCTTTGAAACTTCGTATCGGTCAAGAACCAATTACGTAGTGGAAACCAGAATGTTTGAATGTTCATCAAATTGAGTAAAATCGCAAAATAACATTAACAACTCATAAAGTTTTAGTTAAGAAGTCTATTTTCACCTCAAATATCGTCGAATTGAAGTTAAAAGGCATATTTTTTCATTGAAACTTCTGCTTAAATCGCAATACAATCACTAACCTCTCGCCATGGTATCAAGCAGATTTAAATATCAACAAATCAGAAGAAGGCATAACGGTGTAATAGGCTGCGTTATCGATAAAAATCTACCTGTTGTACACAGCGGGTGAATCGAGAGATATTGAAAATTTGAATAGTGGTTTGATTTAAATTGCTCAGGCGTGCAAAATTCAAAGTGTCATTACACAATTCATACGGAACATTATCGAGAAATGAATTATCTACACAGGTATGTAAATATTATTGCAATCCGTTGGTATTAACTGTCTGATATCGGGGCTTGAATGTTGCGCATAAAATACGTGCGCAACAATATAGACAAAGAAAGTAAACTTTCCACCATTGTTTTGGTCTTTCCCTCGTTGTACGCTCCAAATATTACCCATATCAAAAGTAGCTTAATATTTGAGAGCGTCAACAAGTTGGACTAAATTGGATGAAGACAGCAATGAAGACGAAACAAAAAAAAAACGAACGGAGCCGTCATGATGTGATCAAGTGATTTTAGTCTATCAAAAGAACACATGCTCTACCTATTAGCTCTGTTTGTTTTTCTACTACAGTTGAAACCCTATGGCTCAAACTCTCTAGGCTCGAATTTCCGGTTGGCTCGAACTGTCCTCGAAGCACTGATTATGTATTGCTATATAGATCTATTCATTAGAAATTTTGTCGGCTGGTAATAGCTTGGCTCAAAATATCGGATGGGCTGGTATAGAAATAATGCTGGATCAATGGTACTGATGTTAATTTTTCCTGATAAATTATTGTATTAGCTTTTGAAAACAACCGATGTGTAGTTGATTCGTTAAAAATTGTTCGAGTAACATAGTTTTATTATTACTTTACAGTACCGCCCCTGGATTTTTTACACGTCATTGTGTCTTCGCCTGTCAATTACGTCATAACTCTATCTCTGTTCCTGGGTATATGTAAGCTACATGCATAGGTCATTGGGTTTATAACGTTCAATTTTATTTATATTTTCTCTCTGATAGGCGTTTCTTTTTTGATTTAATTATTATTAATTTAATTTTTAGCAGTCACATAAACAACCAAGCAATGTAATATGGAATTTTTACACCTATTATTGCTGCTTCTTCCTGTATTTGCGCGATGATTATCTGAAATATTAACTAAATGACGCTATATTTTTAAATCTTTTTCTATAAAGAAGGAATGTAGTTACCACTTGTTTGTAGTTTCATTTTATCGTTCGTCAAAAAGTTGTAACTCTGTTGCTCTGGTATCTTCAATACCATTGAGTAATTAAATTGTAATTAAATTGAATGCGTTTTAATTCCCTTTTATTATTGTTTGATTTGAGTTACAATGCTATGACGTTAAAGTTTATTTACACTTAAATGTACTATGAATATTGTTGGGCCAAGTGTGAGGTTGAGCGCTCTATAACCGGGTTAAACCCCCAATGCTTTACATTGACCGTTCCAAGTATTGTGCTGTATTGTGCTGTTTTGTACTGTTTGGGCAATCGGTCACTTGCCTTAAATAAAGGACCAACTTATTGTTTTTAATGAAAATTTTAATACTGCTCCAGCAGCTGGAGTTTCACTTCTTTATATTACAGTAAAGATGGTCTAGTTTTACGGCAAACGCAATTGAACTCCTTGTCTCTATTATAGTATATATGAAAACTAAAATATGGGCTTTCCTCCTGTGTAATTGATGTTACTCCATGTCATCGACTAAATCGTCAATTGATTTGAGTAAAGACGACATTTTGTTTAAAATCTGGCGTTTTTTCGACTGTAGTTTTGCTATATGTTTTACAGTAGTACTGATGCATGTTTTGTTTCTTAGTGCACTGTTACATGTACCCGTATATTTGCTACGTAAAAACGTGCTGATATAATTTACTATATGATATTTGTTTGACTGTGTATTTTTTTAATATATTGGTTGATAAAAATAATAAGTTTATATTTGGTTCTTATTAATTCAAAAGCAGAAAGTAGTTCGGAGATAGGCAGTATTAATACTCTTTTAATGGAGGTGCCAATTTATTGCAGACTTATGTTAGTAAAAAAGTATATTAGAAATAATGGCTCGAATTCCCGATGGCTCGAACTATTGTTGTCGGTCCCGGCAAGTTCGAGTCATCGGGTTTCAATTGTATATCATTGATTTTATAACGTGGTCAGTCGGTACAGCAAGACGTGTTTTTTACCAGTGGGAGTTTAAAAGTGATTTAAGGTTCATGTAGAGGCTTCATTTTGAAAAATGTGGGACCCCTAGCATTGAACTCAATTATGACTAAAGAAAGAGTGCCACATTGAAAATGTATACATATATGCTTTAAAGGATGTTTTTCCTTCAAACTGCTACCAATTTTGTACATCAACGTATCATACCATCCACAAAATCAATCAAAATGCAAAACGATTTTAACACTAAAATATACATTATTTTCAAAATCTGAATCATGTTTATTCCACGTATTTCGGCGGAAAATTATATAACTAGTGAATAATATCGACATTGACGAGGGCAAGTTACGCTTAAATAGTAAAAAAAAGTTTACATATTTAGAAATATCAAAACTCGAGCACATGTCATTTCATCAAATTGGGGGCAGCCATTTTTAAATAAATAAAATAGAAAGAAACATGCTAAAAACTCACTCATCGCCTAATTGACATTCCAAACGGTTGACGAATACAAATGCATTGGATTGTAATCTTTCCGTTGATGTTTGCAAACTGCACGATCAGACCTCATATCACTCAAAATTATAACTATGTAAGAAGCATTTCACCAATGTTTACAATTGTTGTCGAATCACATGTACTTATATTATTGCGCATAAATAGTACGCTTACAGACTGACAGTTAGATCGATACGTAACTCCGTTCAATTCATCACGGTATACTATTCTATTGATAATATATAATAATACATCGCTTTAACAATCTAAAAGTAAAAATAATTCTTTTAAACGGAGTTTTTTAATAACGAAAGTGAAAACAACGGAAGTTGGATGGATATTCTGTGATATGCACTTCGGCTCCAGAAAAACAATACAAATAAACTAAAAAAGACGTGTGGGGGACAATGTTTAGCTGGAAAATATTTGAAATAGGGTAAGTGATGATATCTCTACGTGGTCATTTCTGTTATTTAGTGCAATCTCTTGCTGATTAATGTTAATAGTTGTTTTACTAGTAAACACCCAACTGTCAAAAAAGTATGTGTTTTCTCAGGTATGTGTATACACATACCCGGTTTTCTCACCACTGCACGTGGTTTTGACCGATTTGTTTTGCACGTTTTTCTACGGAGCACAGCGAGTGCCACGCTTTCAAAATGGGTAGAAGGAATCGAAATATAAAATCAATCGGTTTGCCAATTTCTTTATATTCCTTTACAATTTTATATGTCGTCTGCAATCTATTTCAATTTGAGATGGTTTAAAATTTGCAATTTTGTTGAGAGGTAAATAACAAAATCGTTAAGCCTTTGCAATAGAATTGTGACACTTATTATCCACCATACCTGTATTTTTAAAAAGTAGTTACGTTTTAGTTATTTTTAGAACTTTGTTAAGGAAATTTATCCAAAAAAGGCAGTTGAATAAAAACTCATTTGTTGTTTTATGACAATAATGTTCTGTGAAATGTTGCTAACTTGACTTTGTATATGTATATAGCTTTGTATTTATTCAACTTAATGTAGTGCATATCCTTCCTAACTTGAGATTGATATTTTGTAAATTAGTGTAAAAATGTATTTGGTTTTAAACCAAAAAATGAATAAAGCACACAAATATTGAATGTCAAAAATGTGTTTATGTTATTCTATCCGTCTTAAGCTTTAAAATGATATATAGTTTGACCATATTGTACCACATTGAATGAAGAAAAACCAAAGCGAAGTTTTAATTAATTTTATCCCCCCCATGAACCTTAAGTGATTTAAACGGAAGTTTGTATCATTGGACTTTAATACAAATTTGAGTGAAAGTTAAAGTGTGATGTGTTAAGTGCAGTCTCAAGTTGAATATCGGATTTATGACTTTGGAAAGGAGGTATTTGTTAAAATATCTTTTCATAGCTTCATGTACATAACAATCAATGAATATAACTAGCGCTCACATACCGTGACGATTTGGTTTTATCGCTAGTGGGTATCGGTCAGTGTGGTCAGCAGAGCGAAACGACCAATCTAATCTTCAATAATCTTCAACACATTGTAAACACTCGTGATTGCGTTACAATGGGAGTGGATATAACACAATATCGCATACGAATAGGAGGTTTTACCCAGCCGTGCGCACGTGCACCTCGGGACTGTTACAATGATCAGTATAACCCGCGTACTCAAGGTACCGATGTTCACTTCAGGACATTTATATGCTTACAATTTGTTTTGGGACTTTATGCATACGGACACGGTATGCTTATTGTCCAAAATCATGCAATGAATCTTATTGACCGTAACGATGCATTAAGTGCAGTCCGCACAGGCTAATCCGGGACGACACTTTTCGCCTTAACTAAATTTTCGCTAAGAAGAGACATCATTTAAACGAAAAATTCCATAAAAGCGGATATTGTCGTCCCTAATTTGCCTGTGCGAACAGCACAGGCTAATCTGGAATGACAATTTACGCACAAGCATTTTGCCCAGTTTTCTAAGAACACGACACAAATAAGTCCGGCTTAGCCATCATCAACCGATAATTGTAATTTCTGATGTCTTCATCTTCAGTCTGCATTATTTCAACCCAACATTCTTTCCAATTACCTTTCTCAGGTAATGATTCGAATTATAAGTTCGATGTTGTGTTGTGTGTTTCGCCCTGTATTGTATTGATATGTGGTCAGTTGCCGTTAACAAATTTGCGAGTATTGACAATAATTTATTTCCAAATAATATTGATTGGGTTTCATTAGTACTATATTAAGGTTGTTTTTAAAATGATTCATATTTGTCAGAGACTGTCGTTTATCGCAAAATTCGGAAGTTATCGCATGTTGTAAATGGATGGCGACGTTTGTGTGGTTTTGCGAAAATACATGCAACATTTATTACACATATATTGCACTCGTTTTCATTCCTACACGAAGCAATATGCTCAAAACAACGTTTTAAATAGCGTGTTCTTCTACTTATAATAATAAAACATAAACATGATAATTATAATAATGCAAATTGTTAATTTTATCCACAACTTTATATGTTGACGTCGAAGTGGTATCTTTGTTCTCTCATTGGTATGTGTATTGCTGGCACACAAAGTATATATTATTCTGGCAACCATAATCAAACCAACCGAAACCATTCCAGACCAAAATGCATTGAGCCAATGATTCATTAGGTTGGCCGGGCTCCCACTTGAACCAAATGATATCTACAAGATTCCCTTCATTGGTGTTCCAGTACCAAGAGTTGTTCACCTTTGAAGCCCCGATCCAGTGATAGTTTGTGGGATGCGAGCCAACTGTAATAGCTTCTTGCAATCGGTCGTTTTCTTGCTGATCCAGAACTATTGCCAGACCGTCGAAGTACTGGTTGCAGTGATCCCTTGCGAATTGCCAGGTGGCGGTAAAGTTGCTGGCAATGAATTCTTTGCTGTATTCCTGTAACAGTGTTTTATAAAAATTGAACCTTTGATGTTTTTAACTTGATAATTGTATTTGCTTTTATGTATAAGATGTGTTTGCACTATAAGCCTTGATTCGCAGAGTTATTAGATATATACTTCAGATACAGCAATACAATGTTGTTATTAATGACGTGTATATTGACATATTGGTAGATTATAAGTTACACCGTAAGTAACTGATCGTAATTGGGATATACACACTCAGTAATGTTATACCATACGAGAGCGAGGGTTTATATCCCATACACCATCAGTTACTAACAGTGTAACGATTATATCTCACCAACTACCTTTTCATTGTTGTGTTATTTATATCAGAACCGGCTTTCCGTACTTTTATTTTTCATTTAATTGATTACGCAATTTATGCCGTATCTCGTGTGACCTATTTATGTGACGACACTCACTAGTTCAAGTTAGATTCTCTTGATTTTAAGAACAACACGTCAGACGTGGAATTTTATTCAACAGTAAAATCTTTAAAATTATCTAACGAATCTAAAACCTATTTCGGATTGTGTGTTTGTCATGCATAGTTGTAAACTTCGATGGGAATAAAATTACTCGCTCCGACAGGTTTTTGTAAATCGTGTTTCGGTCGGACTGGTAAGAATTCGATAGAATGCTATTAAAAATAGTGTCGTTTAAAATAACTTTCGATTGATACGTGTATGGAAATTACTCGGGGTGTACGGACAATACACCATGGGCACGTTACCGCTCTAAGCCAATCGGATTAGGTTATTTTTGTAGGAGGTGAGATATATGTCTATATAAATCATCAGCCCATTGTCGTTATTCATTTCCTTAGAGTTGCCATTTTTTGTATTATAAATTTATTTAAAGTGATATTGCTTAAAATTGTAAATATATATGCCTGCATGCCATTGACCACTGTTGACTATATTGTGTATTATATGTATGTGTACTCATGGGTGGGCTTAAAGCCGAATGCATTCTGAAATTAATATGAAAAATATAAATACGTCTATTTAGAACATTTTCAAGAATCTGCAAGGACTAAGTGTCCTTTCCACACAGTATTCATGTCGTGCGTACATTACATAGTTTATTATTTGCAATTAAATAATACTCTTTTTTCGTTTATTTTTTGAAACGGCTTCATCTGCAATTTTATTCAAGTTTGTCGTTACTTAACGTCTTTTTTGTTATGAGGCGTGACAGACGTTGATTGACGTAACAAACGTTGTTCGTTTTCGCCAACGTTGTTTGTTTCCACTTCCCCGACCTACCCATTTGTGTGTGTCGATCCAAAACGTTTGTTTCGGTTTTGTAGGTTTCAATTTCAAAATATTTAGCTTGAATCACAGAAGTAACAATTAAGATTGCACTAGATTTTGCTACATTAAAAAATATTCTTTTATTTAATAATTATTTAACATTCAATAAATTTAACTATAAAAAAAAAGTGAAACAGAGATTTTGCAGATGTGGATGGCATTGAATATTTGTTTAATTGACTAGAAATCTTAAAACAATACGACAATACAATTTATCCAATGTACCTGTCGTACTTAGTTTCTTGATGTTATTGAAATCAAAAGACATCTATTTGCCTGAAAGCAATTTCAAAATACGGAGCTTAAGGTTTATCACACATCCTTAAACTTGAAATCACATATATATTTATCACATATATATTTAAATAATAAATACAATAAATTATGTTAAAAGTCATCCTCGCATTGGTAGTCCGGCCCTCTACCAACTTAGCTATCCGTCATGAGAACGAAATTTACTAAACGCAAACCAAGCATCCTGAAGAATAATATCACCATACTATATAAATTGCATACCTTTTCATACACTAGCAGGTCTTCGAACGTAGAGACAGTAACAAGTCCATGTAAATTGCAGAGCGAACATGCACCGGAGTCCTGTTTGAATGTGACGGCCGTACAATTTGTATTGCATCTCTTAAGACAGGATAATTTGCTAGATGCGACAGTTGTAATTATCGCATTCCGGCACACACGTGAAGATGTCCCATTTGTAGGTATTTTCCGAAACTCTGTGTTTTTCAACAAGTTGCTTGAAGAGCTTGACGCGGCCATTAGCAAGACTAGCTGCGATGTTATTCGAATAAATAACACGAACACCCGTGTGTTCATTTTCTTGTTAACATATCTATGCAAGGTATCGTGCACGTACTGGAGAGAGAAATGAAACTAAGTCTGAAATTTTGGTTTTTATATCGCCACATCGGTGCAAAAAGGTACCGTGTGGCATTAAAATTAAATGGCACATTGCACCTTTTTTGCCAATGGTGCAATATTGCAGTCTCTATTGGACAATTCTTTTCAAGTGGAAATTGTTTTACGTTAATGATAACTATAATAGTAATAAAACTCCGGATACATTATCGGAAAATCTTGTAAACCAGCGCGGTCTTTTATGCAACACATATCGCCAACAATAGTGACATTACTATATCGTGCGAAAATAACAACTTAAATTGATCAAAAGTGTTTCTTTAAAAAGCTTCAGACTCAAATATCAATCATCCATTGAATTTGAGCATTTGCCTGGTGGTTTCAACTTAGTTCAACTGGTATAAATTATAAGTAGATCTGTTATATGTTTTTAGAATTTCTGATGAAAAATAGGTCCTATGGTTTCTCATTGTACTTGTAACATTGATATGATAAAGGGGTGGCCGGATGACTTTTTTATTTTATCTTTAGTATGCAGGAAATTGCTATGGCTATACGTCTCATAGTGTATTCATGCGCGCCGTGTAACATAATGGCATACACTAAATTCACACCACTACTTACCCGAGGTTTCCAACACTAAAATCGTAATTTCCACACAGCATTGCTAATCTATACATTGCATCAACAAAGTAGACAAGTCAATGCTTTTTCTTTCCCTTTAATAATATTTGATGTAAGCATGTTATTCTTTGATTCCACTGTGAAGAAATGGGGGCGTTACGGTGTCATAAAGAAGGCATAGGAAATATTTTATCAAGCAGTCACTAGTACGTGTGCATGCCGTAGCTATGACATGCGTACATCACAGCTGACCAATAATAACATGTATCCTATAATGTAGCGCGTGCGCAAGCAATTATTGACATAAAAACTTGTTTAAATGTCAGCCATTGTGTAACTAGCGCACTGCGCCTATTGGTGTGCTTTATATTGAACTATATATAAGTAATTAGTTGATATCTGATCTTATATAATCTTGCAAGATTTAATGACAGGTAACATTTCTTTATGATCATTCATTTTAGCCTTATCAATAAACTTAGTCAATAATAATTATTTCATATCAGAATATTATTGATTTATCTGATTGTATAATTATGAGGAAAATTAAAGAGCTTCTTGACTAACAATAGACAATACATTCATTTCACAAGGTTAAGTAATTTACCTTCACATTCTTACGGAGATTGAGCCTATACTGCAGTTATAACAAGTATAGCGACAGTAAGTTCCATTTGACAAATAACGCCATTTTCAGTACAGAGCGGAGGTAACATTATACTTAATAATGCAGTCATGTAGGGGTTGTAGGCATGTTTTACAATTAAGACTGGTGTTCTGGTTTTATCAATTAGAGACATTGATAGGGTAAGAAAATGTGTTTACTACTTAATCACTTAAATATGATAAAGTTAGAGACTATTGTACAAAAAAATGGAATGAAAAGGTTACATTCCACTATAAAACGGCAAAAAAAGAAGGTGCAAAAACAGTCGATTTTGATTTGTGTCGAGTTCTTTCTTGGTTTGAACATGCTATATATCTTTTTTTTTATTGCTGAATCCGATTCTGCTTAGAATGCCCTTTTAAGAAAACGTATGGTAATGGGGATCTCAATGCGCAAAATGGTGCATTTATATTTACTTAAACATGTCGCGTTTACATTGAATTATATAAGGAAAATATTAAGTATATTGTGAACTAGAATAAGCAATTAGTTCTATTTCGATTCTCCTATTAAATTAGCTATACACAATACTATATTTGTGTATAATATTAAAAATTAACTTAAATAGCCAGTATTTCATAAACGTGTAAAAGTTTCAAAGCAAAGCTATAATAATGTTTTCTTATTTTAAATAAATTAACGCTAAAATTACATATTTCACAGGTATCAGTCATTTCCCCAAATAAGGGAGAAAAATGCAAGTGTATCAAATAATTTATCGTCAAGGTACCCGTTTTGGTGACCCACCATTTTCAGTGACCCTTTCAATGTGGATGCTAAGTTGATTTGTATGTGCATTTATATGATAAACATACATTTTGTAAAGGTGCATCAAAGTTACTGTCACGTTTCTCGCCAAACAACATGTTTCTGAATATGTTGATGACTAACAAGTCCCGATCAGCTAAGAATGACGTTACTTGAAAAAAATGTATATACGGCTAATGCGCTAGTGTTATTGGATGAAGACAGCAGTGAAGACGTAACAAAACAAGACGAACGACGGCGTCAATGATACGATCTCTTTTAGTCTATCAAAATAATACATACTTTTATGCCCCCTTTCGTTGAAGACGGGGTATATTGTTTTTGGCCTGTCTGTTTGTCTGTCATTCTGTCCAAAAACTTTAACCTTGGTCATAACTTTTGCAATATTGAAGATAGCAACTTGATATTTGGAATGCATGTGTATCTCATGGACCTGCACATTTTGAGTGGTGACAGGTCAAGGTCATCCTTTAAGGTTAAAGGTCAAATATATGGGTCAAAATCACTCAAAAGGGGGCACATTGATTTTCAAACACATCACTTGTTGTTATATGTTACTTTCATCTGCAATAAGAATGGAACTTTTTATGTCCCCCAGTCTATACGGAGGGACATATTGTTTTTGCCCTGTCTCTTTGTTGGTTTGTTTGCGTCAAACTTTAACATTGGCCATAACTTTTACAATATTGAAGATAGCAACTTCATATTTGGCATGCATGTGTATCTCATGGATCTGCACATTTTGAGTGGTGAAAGGTTTTGGTCATCCTCCAACTTTGAAGGTCAAAGGTCAAATATATGGGTCAAAATCGCTCAAAAGGGGACATATAGTGTTTCACAAACAACACATCTTGTTTAAACATAAAATTACACCCTAATGCATGTAACAAAATTATTGCATAAGTTTATTTATTTTTAAATCATTTCACTGACTAACGTTTCAATTTTTTTGTACATAACACAAGAAAAGAGATGCTTTATGTCAACAGACCTTTAATGATTACTTACGTAGTGTAAAGTGAAATGAAGGCTTCACTTTTTAAAGTACAGAAACAAATACATCATTGAACACTTTAAGTATAATACAATTCATGTTATTATACCCCCACAAACGAAGTTTAGGGGGGGGGATATAGGAGTGAGCTTGTTTGTCGGTCGGTCGGTCTGTCTGTCTGTCTGTCGGTCCGTATTGGTTGTCTGCTCTCTAACTCAAGTAGTTTTCATCTAATCTTCACCAAACTTGGTCAGAAGTTGTATCTAGATGATGTCTAGGTTATGTTCGAATATAGGTCATGCCGGGTCAAAAACTAGGTCACGGGGTTACTTAGTGCATTTTAAACATTGAGCATGTTCTGTGTCAATGCGGCATGTGGGAGTATTCGTCACCTTAGTGACAAAGCTCTAGTTTTGTGTTGGAAAAATGTAATATATATATATATATATATATATATATATATATATATTTACAAAGGAAAAGAAAAAAAAGAAGACATTTTCCATTGCGTATATACAAAACAAGTATTATCAATTGTAATAACTGATGAACAAGGCATAGACAAGCATGATAAGGTGCATATAATTATGTTATATATATATATATATATTATATATAAATAAGAAAAGAGAATAAAACATCTTCCAATGCGTTTAGAAAAAAACAAGTATTATCTATTGTAATAACTGATGAACAAGTCATAGAAAAACATGAATACATGTAGGTGCATGTAATTATGTTTGATGACACATACCGGTAGGTCTAACATTTTATTTTATTTAAGTAACGGTACACTATTCAAAGTTAAAAAGAAAAAAGTTGCAACCAAGTTTGAGAGACAAAAGCATTAAACAATCCCCATTCAATATTAAAGGATTCTAAATTATTTTTGGAAACTGATATTTTTCTCAAACTTTCTCTAATTCTTACTTTATGTATTTCTTGGCTCCTGTTATGTTTAGAATGCATTTATTCATTTTACACCTAAGCTATTGTAAAGCCTTGTTAACACTCTAAAAGTCAGATTTATTGTCCAATCTGCATGAAACTTAGTAAGAACATTGGTTTTTATGATATCTTGGATGAGTTCGAAAAATAGTTCAGGTCTTTTGAAAAAATAACCAAGGGGGCAGGGCATTTTTCCGTATATGGCTATTGTAAAACCGAGTTAACACTCTAGAAGTCACATTTATCTTCATGAAAGTTAGTCAAAACATTTGTTCGAAATATATCTGGGCTGAGTTCTAAAATGGTGCCGGTAGGTTGAAAAACATGACCGCCTGGGTGCGGGGCATTTTTCATTATATGGCTGTGTTACTTTGTTAACGCTCTAGAGGCAACATTTATTGTTCAATCTTCATGAAACTTGGTCAGAACATGTGTCCCAATGATATCTTGTACAATTTGAAAATAATGGCTGCCAGGGTGCATGGCAGTTTCTTTATATGGCTATAGTAAAACCTTGTTAACACTCTTGAAGTCAGATTTATTGTCCAATCTTCATGAAACTTAGTTAGAACATTAGTTCTAATGATATCTGGGATTAGTTAAAAATGGTTCTGATGACAAAAATAGCCGCCAGGAGGGCGGGTTATTTTTCCTTACATGGCTATTGTAAAACCCTGTTAACACTCTAGAAGTCACATTTGTAGTCCAATCTTTATGAAACTTGGTTAGAACATTTGTTCTAATACAATCTCAGATGACTTCAAAAATGGTTATGGTTCGTCGAAAGAAAATGGCCGCAAGGGGGAAGGGCAATTTTCCTTATATGGCTTTAGAACCTTGTTTACACTAGAAGGCACAGTTTTAGTGCAATCTAAATAAAACTTAGTCAGAACACTGTTTTGTTCTTATGAATTATCTGTTGAGTTCAAAAATTCTTCTGTGGGTTGTTGAAAAACATGACCAGCGGGGGGAGGGGGGGGGGGGGTCCATCTTTAAATTAGCAATTTAAGCATCTGGACAATTTAAGAGTTTCTGTTACATCAGCAGAGTTATGGCCCACAGCATCTACTGATATGGGTTGAATATATCGACTGGCCTGTTGTTTTTCCATCCACCCATCTTTACAAGGTTTACCCTAAATTAAATTCTTTCCTATGTTATGAATACATCTTCATACAAATCTTTGATACTTGCATGGATGCTATCTATGAAAATCCCAACACGCCCTCATCACCTGACCTCATTCTGGCCTAAACTCGACCTACTTTTGTACAAATTCGTAAGTTTCAAATTATTCGTGAACTCAAAAGACTCATTTGGTCTTACATCAATAACGCTTCCTGCAAAGTTTTAATACTTGAATGTCTTTAAACACCATCAACACATCCACTTCACCTTACCTCATTTTGATCTTGCCATTTAGGATTGGACTAATTCAGTAGGTCCAATTCTGTCTTAACCCAAAATGATGCCTTATGTCTAACATCAATACTGTTTGCTTCAAAAGCTTTGATACTTGCAAGCATGTTAAAGATGAATGCTATCATCATACTCGCATTATCTTACCTCATTTTTACCTTTACTTTGAGTGTGTTGTTATGCCCTCGGTAGGGTGGCATATAGCTGTTGAACTGTCTGTCCGTCTGTCCGTCCGTACATCCGAAAACTTTAACGTTGGCCGTAACTTTTGCAATATTGAAGATAGCAACTTGATATATGAGGCTGCATGTGTATCTCATGGAGCTGCATATTTTGAATGGTGAAAGGTCAAGGTCATCCTTCAAGGTCGAAGGTCAAAAAAATACAATCCAAGGGAAGTAATAAGCTTAAAAAGCGAGATAATTTCTAAACCTGCCAAGTGATATATGAAAATTTTGTTTCAAAGCGGCGCAGTAGGGGGCATTGTGTTTCGGACAAACACATCTCTTGTTTTTTCTTAGACTTGAGAAGGTCGAATTTCTATTTAACATAAATTGACTGTTCACTTAACATCAATATTTTCCGTACTTAAAAGCTTTGATACGTCCATTAAACACTCAGCCCCCTCACGAAACCGGACCTTATATTGACCTTGAAATTTACTTAATTTTGGACCAAGACTTATTCAAATTGGCCAATAAATTAATACTGACATTACTGCCCCTACTGGGGGCATCAGGGTGTATTGAACGTTTCTTGTTTATTAAGACTCGTATAAGTGTTCAGTTGATTGAACATCTAGACATATTATGTGAAACTTGAGCTTTGTAACAAACATAAATACACACTTTCTAAGCTATGTTCAAGGGCAGTTAACTCAGGAATGTGTGCCTTACTGTTGTTGAAAAAAGATCTTCCATAAACCCACGTCAATGAAATTTAACATATTTTACGTTTCAATTTAATCGCTTTAGAAATGTGGAAAAGCTTGACTCAACACACTTAAAACTGTTAATACTACTGTCATACACATGCAAAGTTCAAGGGCTTAAAATTCAGGAACCTGTCGATGATTGGGCATGAAAAATATGTATAGCATATCTATACTCCATGGTGATGCCATTTTAAACCATGTTTTCAATAAGATGTGAGGTTATTAGATTGGGGTTTTGAGGCGGCCTTAAACAGGTGGTTTCCAGTCCATAACTTATGTTTGCGTGAACCAATCTTAAGGTTGATGTAGAGTCTTCATTTTGAAATATGTGGGACCCCTAGCATTGAACTCAATTGACTAAAGGAAGAGTGCCACATTGAAAATGTATACATATATGCTTTAAAGGATGTTTTTCCTTCAAACTGCTACCAATTTTGTACATCAACGTATCATACCATCCACAAAATCAATCAAAATACAACGCGATTTTAACACTTATATATACATTATTTTCAAAAATCTGAATCATGTTTATTACACGTATTTCGGCGGAAAATTATATAACTAGTGAATAATACCGACATTGACGAGGACAAGTTACGCTTAAATAGTAAAAAAGTTTACATATCTAGAAATATCAAAACTCGAACACATGTCATTTCATCACCATGGGGGCAGCCATTTTTAAATTGATAAAATAGAAAGAAACATGCTAAAAACTCACTCATCGCCTAATTGACATTCCAAACGGTTGACTATGACAAATGCATTGGATTGTATTCTTTCCGTTGATATTTGCAAACTGCACGATCAGACCTCATAAATACTCAAAAGAATAACTATGTAAGACGCATTTCACCAATGATTACAATTGTTGTCGAATCTGCATGTAAACTACATTTTGACTCAAATTGTACATCAAATCATTTCTGTCTTCAGTTGTCTAAACACCTATATACTGTTTGATTCCAATAATGTCGCTTTAATGGAATTACCATTTTTATTCATTTGCTTCTTAATATTAAATCACCTAAACTTGTTTTATTAGTAGCACAGCCCCATTAATATTTTTATTTAGTACTGCCCTTGGAATTTGTTCACGTCATTATGGATTTTTGTGACGTCATACGACCGACTTTCCCAGTTGTAATCAACATGCATAGGTCATTGGGTTTATAACGTTCCATTTTATTTATATTTTCTCTCTGATAGGCGTTTCTTGTTTGATTAAATTATTTTTAATTTGTTTAGCAGTCACATAAACAACCAAGCTATGTAATATGGAATTTTTACACCCATTATTGCTGCTTCTTCCTGTATTTGCGCGATGATTATCTGAGATATTAACTCTATGATTCTATATTCTCAAATCTTTTCTATAAAGAAGGAATGTAGTTGACAATTATTAATAGTTTTATTTGATCGTTCGTCAAAAAGTTGTAATTCTGTTACTCTTGTATCTTCAATGCAATTGAGTAATTAAATAGTAATTAAATTGAATGCGTTTAAATTCCCTTTTATTATTGTTTAATTTGAGTTACAATGCTATGACGTTAAATTTTATTTACACTTAAATGTATTATGAATATTGCTGGGCCAAGTGTGAGGTTGAGCGCTCTATAACCAGGTTTAAACCCCCAATGCTTTGCATTACCGTTCCAAGGCGGTGACCCCAGTTTTATTCATATTTTGTGTTTATGTTGGTTTGTATTGTGCTGTATTGTGCTGTTTTGTACTGTTTGGGCAATCGGTCACTTGCCTTAAATAAAGGACCAACTAATTGTTTTTAATGAAAATTCAATACTGCTCCAGCAGCTGGAGTTTCACTTCTTTATATTGTCAAGGACACTGTAACTAAAAGTAGAAAACAGTTTCCGCTCAATAACTTGAAATTGGATGTAGATAAATGCACTGAAATTATGTGTGAAGGTAGCTTATATGGAGACCTAGATTGGAAATAAATTATTTACAGCCGATCATGTCAAGGTCAACGTCACTGCAAAATGGCCAACAGTTTGTTTCTGGTCAATAGTTTGCAGTGCTCGAATTTGATGAAACTTTGGCTATAACAAGCCAAGTTGACTCAGAGAAAGCAAGGCCCGATACTTGAATACCAAGCTGGAAGTACAAGAGAGAGCTTGAGAGGAAAGACAGCAAAACATGGAGAAAGACACCATCAAGCTGTGGAGGCTGATCAAAGCCTGAAATGACACTACAACAGGAATTAACATATCACTCTGGACAAAAAGGAGAAACAACCATGTTGGCAAGGGTGGCCACAAATGACTCAAGTATATGCACAAAAGAGCAACACCACATTGCCAAAGGTACTTGAGAAATAGAGAGAAAAGAAGTGCGATAGGAAGTAAGATATAAGAACGGTTAAGACAACAATTAGAATGAATTTGACAAAAGAGATCATACTAGAAGATCTACACCTTAATGCAAAAAGAAAAACATGTAAGCAAATAACACTAAAATTAATAAGAATATTGTTTTATTCTTATGCTTTCATGAAATATCTTGTCCAACAATCTTGGAAAGATCTGTTTAGGTTTTAACGAACACATTTACATTTACACAGTTGTAAGCGATTTAGCCGAATACACCTTTTTTGTTGTACAATTTCTATTTGATTTCCAGAAGGAGCGCGGATTAGTTTTAGTGAGATCGTTAATGTTCACACCGTCCTTTGTATAAAATGTACCGTGAGCTTTTTTTGTTTTATTATATTTTGACCTCGTATGTACTCATGTTTTTTTTTCTATTTTCTATTGTTATATCCATGCCATAAATATTGAGCAGCCAATTAAATTATTTCGTTCGTCATAAGATTCCTTATTTAACAAGTTTTTGCTTTTTTGGTTTCGTTGTGCTTGAATTCTCTTAGTTTATCCGCAGACCGAAAATAGGGTTTACCGTTTGTTTGTTGATGTTAACATACTTACCAACTTGTTTTGGCATGAATCATTCGATTCTACAAGAGATTTGTATTTCAATCATTTACCTTTGTTTTATAATTTAGATGATATCACAAACTATGTATTGAAGTAAGTGCAGTACAAATGCAAGTATGGTTGATGAGGCATTAAACATGAGAACAAAGAAAAGGCAGTTGAGTGTCTTAAAACACACGTGTATTTAAAAGCAAACTGTATTTTTAGTTAAGAAAAAAACAACACAACGAACAACCAATAATACCTTTTCATCAACTTGCTCGCCGACTTTAACTTGGCATGACAGCAAGAATTACAAAACGTATCAAATAATAAACGAAGTGAGCAATACAACTTATTCGAAAAAGGAAATACATATGTATATATGATTTAAGATCCTTTTCGCTACTTTGATACGTTAATCCCCATTGGACCAAATTAACAACGTAATAGTAATCGACGTTTTTTGACGATGCTGCTTCAGCAGCTCGTCTTTGTTATTATACCATGAAAAAATTTCTTTACAATTGCGACCTACCTAAAAGACCGAACTTTTTCAATCGGCATACCTCGCTGATTATCATTGATAAAGGTAAAGGCAGCTTGGTTCCAGTCCTCTTTTAAATTTATCGAGAGGTTCAAAACAGGAACCAGACACGAAACTGCCTGGTGGCACTTCAAACGCTGTGACGCTGGGAAAACCCAAAATATAAATATTTACACGCTGACACGTTGGACTAGCCTGTGTCAGACAAGTTAGACTAGCCTGTGTCAGAAAAATGAGACTAGCCAGCATCAGACAAGTTGGACTAGCCTGTGTCAGACAAGTTAGACTAGCCTGTGTCAGACAAGTTGAACTAGCCTCTGTCAGACTATTGGACTAGCCTGCGTCAGACAAGTAAGACTAGCCTGTGTCAGACAAGTAAGACTAGCTTGTGTCAGACAAGTTGGATTAGCCTGTGTCAGACAAGTTAGACTAGCCTGTGTCAGACAAGTTAGACTAGCCTGTGTCAGACAAGTTGGACTAGCCTGTGTCAGACAAGTTGGACTAGCCTGTGTCAGACAAGTTGGACTAGCCTTTGTCAGACAAGTTGGACAAGCCTGTGTCAGACAAGTTATACTAGCATTTGTCAGACAAGTTAGACTAGCCTGTGTCAGACAATTTAGAGTAGCCTGTATCAGACAAGTTAGACTAGCCTGTGTCAGACAAGTTATACTAGCCTGTGTCAGACAAGTAAGGGTAGCCTGTGTCAGACAAGAAAGAGTAGCCTGTGTCAGACAAGTTAGACTAGCCTGTGTCAGACAAGTTAGACTAGCCTGTGTCAGACAAGTTAGACTAGCCTGTGTCAGACAAGTTAGGGTAGCCTGTGTCAGACAAGAAAGAGTAGCCTGTGTCAGACAAGTTGGACTAGCCTGTGTCAGACAAGTTGGATTAGCCTGTGTCAGACACGTTGGACTAGCATGTGTCAGACATGTTGGACTATCCTGTGCCAGACAATTAAGACTAGCCTGTGTCACACAAGTTAGACAAGCCTGTGTCAGACAAGTTGGACTAGCCTGTGTCAGACAAATCGGACTAGCCAGTGTAAGACAACTTGGACTAGCATTGTCAGACAAGTTAGACTAACCTGTGTCAGACAAGTAAGACTAGCCTGTGTCAGAAAATTAGACTAGCCTGTATCAGACAAGTTGGACTAGCCTGTGTCAAGCAAGTTAGACTAGCCTGTGTCAGACAATTTAGACTAGCCTGTATCAGACAAGTTAGACTAGCCTGTGTCAGACAAGTTAGACTAGCCTGTGTCAGACACGTTAGGTTAGCCTGCGTCAGACAAGAAAGAGTAGCCTGTGTCAGACAAATTAGACTAGCCTAGTCACAAAAAATTCGTACCCATTTTTTTTACGTACCCAATATTTTTTTCGTACCCAATTTTGTTTCGTGCCCACTTTTCTTTCGTAACCCAATTTTTTTTAACGTACCCTAATTTTTTTTTGTACCCACAATTTTTTGTTGGCATAATTGTTTCGTACCCAAAATTTTCGTATCCAATTTTTTCTCGTACCCAATTTTTTTTCGTACCCAAATTTTTCTTCGTACCCAATTTTTTCATTTCGTTCCCAATTTTTTTTGGGGCATCATTTTTTCGTACCCAAAATTTTCGTACCCATTTGTTTTCGCACCCAAACTTTTCGAACCCACAAACACACTTGTGGTGATGTAGATAAACTTAAATTGACGCTTTTATATCCATCCTCTTCAAAAGCATCGTCACACCAGTACTGTCAATACTTTGATTTTTTTTTAATTATCGATGTAAAGTGTTTCAAACGCTTTATAATTTTACCTAATTGGATTGATACTTCGCCATCAATGAGCGGACATTTTAAAAGTTTTTCTTAGTCAGAAGTGGTGCCGGTATTTCGCTTTGTGATTTTTGCTGCTTTTGAAAGAACTCAGTTTGCCTAGCTGTGATTAAAGCCCCTCAAGTAATCGACATATTGCTGACTATAAATGAAGGTACAAAACAGACATTTGTTCTCATCGAATAATGAGCGAAAAACACACCCATCTGGCTTTGTATGATCGGTAACAGTCTGTTATTAAGAAAGAGGAAATATTTCATAAGTCAAATAAACAAGATCTATTACACATTGTGTTATTTTTCAGCGTATGTCACGTATGCTTCAACTAAGATCTCTCATCATTTGTAACCTGCATTGCAATATCCTAACAATTCATTTAAACTGAACGTGGTATGTTATTTAAAAGTGATGATAGCAAAGCTTATACAATGATATTTAAGTGTTCATTAATAGAAACATTATATTTTAATAATGTTATCTTACATTTGGGTGTATTGCTGTTAACTCAATATCCTCCAGGCCTTTTTTAGGTTAAATACCATCCTTATTCCCGTTATTCATCTTGTTATTTACCTATATAATTTGATCTTATCTCACATTAGCCACCACTCGTCAGTAGGAGAGGACCATGGCATACCGCATCATGTCCGTGACAAGCTGGCTGTGTGTGTTGCTTCTAGCAACCGTTTGGACTTCTGTCAGAGTTCATGGTAGGCAGTTTAACTTACAATTATATTTTCTCTTAGTTATAAGATATAAAAACTATTGTGGAAATAAATCCAAATATTATTTTCAGTAGCTTGCATTAGGACTTCTTTTTAAAATGTCAAATTAATTTGAATTATAGTTCTGATACATTTTATGTCATCATAGAAAATATTTTGGTTCTTCTGATATATGTTTGTTGTTTGAATCATGTACCAAAGCTTCGAGTAACATTAAAATCAATAGCTATAATTCTTTTAATTTCTTTAGAAAGTTTAAACACAGGAATGCACGTCGATGCAGCGATGGAATTGTTATTTATTTTAAAGATCATCTTAAAGATGGCATCGAAAATGTACGGAACCAATACGATACTATTATTTGGTTTAAACTTAAGCTTAGTTTTCTACTTTATCGTTAGCTCACGATAAAGTAGAGAGTCAGTTTTGAAATTCACTATGCCTTAACTACGCTAGGGACGACAACTGCAGCTAGTAAAGATAACCACTGCCTGTTTACACTATAGCAGATAGCATGTATAAGGTTTAAGAGCTTGTTCAACGATATTGGCCAGTATAGTGTTTATAATAGCTTGTGCGATGACATTTGCCAGTTTATCATTGAAATCTGTACATAGTGGCTGCTTTCAGGGAAAACGGGGCTTAATGATGCATGAAAAATCTGTCATGTCGAAAACGTTGTTGCTCAATTATTTAAAGAAAATGAATACAGTATTATATACATATAACACAACATGTACATGATTATAGGCTTGTTATTTCTTAGCAAGGAAACAAAATTCTAAAGATGGTTGTCAGTGCAGCAATCAATTGAGGAAAAAAAAGACATATACCTTGCATTGTTAACCTTTATGGTGTTAACTATGGATACTATTTTTTAATATCAAACATTGACAATATACTATTCACTATGCATATCTTGAGGGTTCAGATTGTATAATGTACCAAGCAATAATCTTTTTTCATCTTGATAATATAATTTTAATAATATTTCTCCTGTTATTTTCACTAAGCATTAAGGCAAAACTAAAGCATAACATGGGTTTCAATTTCAATAAAATGCTGACAAGCCTATGGTTTCTACTGGTGCTATGTATTTTTTATGTGTTTGTTAAAGGTTTCTTATCAGTCATTTTTATTATTGCAGATCTTTACACATGAATTTGACAAATCCTGGTGCAACCTGAGCTTACCAAGTTTACTGATAGTTTGGACTCTGTGTGGATGATAATATGGACAATATATTTTGTTCATATTGTGTTGTGATTGACTTTCTTTAACAGATACGATGTTTTAGTCCAGACTTAACAGGTGATTTTTCTTCCAGGAATAAAAACAATACATTTTGATTGATATGCATGAATTTGTAGTACACAATATAATCACTGTGTATCTTGTGTTGATTTTCTAATTGGTCTGTCATCCAGGTAATACATTAAGTATGTTAAGGGAATACATTTTTTACATTTTTGTTGTTTCTGCACACCATGTCAGATACATGAAAATATATGTTATTTCCCCCAACGGGCAGCATGTAGTTTTCGCACTGTATGTCGGTCAGTCTGTCTGTCTGTCCGTTTGTCACACTTTTCGTGTCCGCTCACTTATTCAAGTAGTTTTCATCCGATCTTTCCCAAACATGGTTCGAAGTTGTATATACATAATGTCTACGCCAAGTTCGAACATGGGCCCTGCCGGGCAAAAAAATAGGACACGGGGTCCATTAGTGCGTTTTAAATATTCGGCATGGTGTCCGCTCTCTTATTCAAATAGTTTTTATCCGATCTTCACCGATGGTCACATGTTTTATCTAGATGATCGCTAGGCCAAGTTCAAACATGCATGCGAAGAATTGGCAGAAAAAACACATCTACAAACTGCAGTTGATGGCATATGTAACAAAATAAAATTTATATATTGGACACCTGTTATGCAGCCAACTAATGTTCTAATAAAATAAAGGCGATGTATATCTCAAAAACATTTACACACTTATGTTTTTATGTAGTGACAATGTTACAGTTGGGGGCATCCGTGTCGTGTGGATACATTTTTTGATTAATGATAAACAACTCATTCATAGTGATCTCACTATAAAATATTCTGTACACTATAAGAAATACATTATATTGTATGCCTGCTAATATTGTGGTCTTAAAATAATATTACTAATACTGTTGTAATTCATTTAAATATCAAGATATGTGATGTAAACTAATGTGTTCAATTGATTTATTTTTACCGGTAAATGAATATTTTGGTGTTTAAAGTTCAATTTATGGTGAGGTGTGCCATTAAATATGTAGTGCTTATTGCTTTATTTTTGTTTTAGTTGAAAATTATGTTTTTGAATCTCTATGTATGAAATGCACTAGTAAATTTTGTTTTCTATCTACACTTATGCGAAGATTTATAATATTTTAACTTAATATACATTTTTGATCACAAACAGCATGTATATGCAATCCACAAATTACTGTTTCCATAGCAACTGTTAAGTTTATGTATTTTGTCTACTTAATGTTATCAATCATGGAACAAAATTGAATTGCTAAATAAACAAAAGAATGTCTGGCAGTACAGACGCACAACACAAATTGTGTCACGAGGAGTTATTTGTTTCAGTTTTAAGTTCATAGCTGTACAAAATGTTCGATTTCTGAATACACACCTTTTTCAAGAAAATGTGCATACATTTATGTATATTATAAACATGTAAATGATGGTGTATATATGTCCAGAACATATTTTGTTGATTTTTTCTGAGATGTTTTGGCTTAAATTCTTTAAAAGTTCTGATGGCAACCATGAGTATTTACGGATTAATATTAGTACAATTAATTCCGTTCTTTGAAATTAATAATGTTCATCCAGATACGCGATCAATGGAATATTATCAACACAAACTGATCAGCATAACATGTACTGATACTAATATGCTTGAATTGAAACGTCATTTTATCCACAACAGCCCTATTAAGCATTTATGACATGACACACAAACAGTGACATAACTTCGTCAATTTTAGGAATTGGACGCTCAAATTTCAGATTTTGATTTGTTTGATGAAGCTTCTCCACAATACATGCTTAACTTAAAGACTTTTTGACCAGTTGTGTCAAAATCTCGTTCCCAGCCACATATCTTCATATGTAGACGAACCTCTATAAGATATGTAGTGCGTTCAGTTACAGCGAACGTTCGCAATAGTTCGCGAACTATCGCGAACGTTCGCTATTGAACGCTCGGTCCGCCGCGAACGTTCGCGAACAAAAGCGACCCGTCTCGGGAGGTAGTTCGCTATAGTTCGCTAGCGAAACAAAGATGGCGGATAAGTAAGTTGTTGTTGTTGTTCAGCGTAATTTTAGTGTAACTTCGATATTTTTCATTTTGTGTTTGTAGTATATAAAGTTAATGGAATTATAAACATAGTGTATTGTGTTGGTTAAGTACTGTATGTGTTATTAGCTATTTCCTGTATCAAAATCGCAATCAATTCTCTGGGAGCCGCCATCTTGAAAAGTTCGCGCCGAACTTATCGTTCAATAAGACCGAATCGGAAACGAACGATCAGTGGCAAACGTTCGCTGTTACTGAACGCACTACTGTAGAGCATAGGCGCTCGATGGCAATGGTTGGATGATCGACTTTCCATTGTGACTTTTTGAAAAATGCAGCTGTAGCCGTGATTTTTTTAAACCTGTCTATAATAATGCGTACACATACTAAATCAATAAAAATCTTCCGTCAAAACGTCTTCTTAAAAATAAGATAGTTCGACTATGTATATATATATATTGACATCTATATGCATAATCGAACTATCTTTTTTTATAGAACTAAACTTCTTCCCAAGCACACTTAATCTAGACCCAGGGCTTCAGCGCCCACGGCGCTTTGATTAATATATTAAATTCAATCTTTTATACTCACTGATTGCTTAAGTCGTTTTTCCATTTCAATTTTTAGACAGAATTATCAGTATGCATCTTGGTCTACATGACCTAGAGATAAACTATTCCTTTCAAAATGTCAACAAAAATCGATCACTTTAACAAACCCCATGAATAAACGAACCTCTTAAAGATAATTGAGTCTTTTTTGTTTCTTTAGAGCGCATTCTAGTTATAGACTTTTGTTTCTTATAATATTGTCAAGTACGGTTTAAATTTTTCCAACCACGTAGATTGCACTTATCGACACATTCTTTTCTCCATTGTAGTATGGGCACTGATGAATGGTGTTGATTAGCCTCTGGCTTATTATCGAAACATCTCGTTTATCTTCCTTATCAATCGAATATCGGTCGGATATTTACGGAGATCATGTACACCAAAGGATCTAGTGCGGGAAAAACGGTTTCGCTATGAACAACAATGGTGTTATCTGATCGAGCGAAGATGTGAAACATACGCGTGTGATAAAACAGTGGAAGATGTCTTTGGATTGATGACTAAGAGCTAGTCAGTAAACTATATTCAACAATTATTACGTTTAAAAGCTATTATGGGAATATTATTTGAGAAAAAAAGCTATCTGCATGTAATTTATTTTATTTGTTAAATGCATATATGAAATTATTATATATTGTATATATTGTATAATTATATAAAACGCTTTGGGTACAAGGGATGATTTGGCTTTGCAAAGAGTGTTACGCACTCGCGTCAGGACGGACATACAGAACAAATAAACCATAAGAAGGAAACACTAATTCCTCACCGATTGAAAAAAACAACATTTATGTCAGAATTTTCCATGAGGGAACAAAAGAATGTATCTTGTAATGCAAGCTCGACTTACGAAAGAAACTGAAAGAAAATCTCTTTTGAAATAACGTTATCTATTCACCAATATGTTCTTGTGGTCTCCTAACTGAGGATGCAGATCAGTGTTTTTTAACAGTTCACCAAGCATATTTGTTTGCTTTCGGGGTAATACCATAAATTAAGTTTCTAAGTGGATAATATTTTCACAAGCGCTTGCACGAATAAATGTGTAAATTATATTACTTGATTGGGAAATATTTTACGGTGTTTCTTCGAAAGCATACACTTTCTCTTGTTCAATGTAGCTGTTTAATCCATCTATTGACCTTTATTGACTTTTATCAATAGCCAATATTGAAGGAATTCCCCGCGGGTTTTGAAACGATCTATTGAACCAAATGTTCAGCAAGAACCTTTTCGTTTATCGTTATAGCATCTTTTAACAGATACAACAGGTCCACCTCCATCTCGTCAAAGCAATAAATTGTATGCGGGTTCTTTTATAAGTGCTAGACCGTTTATACTTTGAGGTTTCGTTCTTATGTCCATAAAACATAATCTGCAAAAATATAGTGTTTATCAAACATATAAACTTAGGAACACATACGCAATTTAATATATGAAATATATGAACGATTGACCGTTTGTATATCGATAAATCACATATGAAATGAAATGGGTAAATATGTTCGCTACATATTATACATTTAACTTGCATGCGCAATAAAAAATACATTAATACTTACAATTGAAGTTATTTGTTTGGATACAAAAACCTCTCCTTTATCTAATGTTTATTATATGGCTAAACTGTAGGTGAATGTCAGCATTCGCGAAAAGGTCATATTAATAATTTTGATACTTACCGACTTTTCATAATGAAAACTTACGTTTAAATCAGTGTATAAAACATATATTAGAAGTATTTACTGTATGTTTTCATTACACAAACTACGGGCCTATCTGTATTTTTCTGCAAACTAAATCAAACGCATAAAAACAATCTGCATACGAAAATTTACCTGAGCACAACATAAAAAAGTTCCTGTCGATACGAGTGTCTTATATTGCACTCTCTAAAGGCTAGTTGGCTACATACCGAACAGCTTAAAAACGTCAAGTTTAAATACCATAGCAACATGTGTATCGAAGACATAGTATAGACCATGGAAGGTTCATCGCATTAAAGTCAAATACCAGGCTGCACAAAAATGTTGATCGCAATGTTGAATGTTGAAAGCTGATGTCCGTTTAAGATTGCCGGCCCACTGTAATGTCATTATACAAATTCGAAGAGGCCCTCATTGGTCTTAAATATTTTTGTCTCTTATCCTTCACATTTTAGCACGTGCATTTTAAAGTAAAATTATAATATATAACTGACAAATATTAACAATCGTTTTACCTGAGAACAATTATTCGTCTCACAAATCGACCAGTAGACATTGGGTCAACTCGGAAAATGTTTTCCTTGTTCACTTTGTTGCAAAAGTAAGAAACATCTGGAGCCGAGGAGACACTTAATCAAAATAATGCCCGGATCCAGCGGGCACTTTTCTGCTTTATCGGCCATTACTTTAAAATATTATTATATTTATAATTGAGAAACGCACATTTTTAGAAATGTGCGGTTGGGTAGATACTTTAAAACCTGAATATCTGTCCAAATAACTTATTATTATAACATGCGAAAAAATACATAATACAAAAACGAGTATTTACTTTTACGGGGTTTATTCAAAGAAAATAAATGTGTTACTGTGTAAAGAATTGGACATTATATGAATCATTGAAATCCAGACTGTCCCACTATAAGGAAGCCTCATAAAAATGTGTGAATGTTTAAACTTCCAAAACGAGCTCGTTATTTAAAACTATCTAAACACTTAAGGTATCACCTTAGCTATATGTATGATCCGTGTTTGCGTTTTGTAATTCTGAGGTGTCATTGTAATGTGCCTTGTTACAGAATATCATATTAAACTACTAATACTTCTCAATTAATATGTGTTGAGTATTGGTTTCAACTGTCTTGTACTTATGACAATTCTGTATATATACAGAATTGTCATAAGTACAAGACAGTTGAAACCAATACTCAACACATATTAATTGAAAGTATAAGTAGTTTAATCTATAAAGTACAACAAAAAGAAAAAAAGAAACTGTTGTTTAACGTTGTTTAGGAAAAAACAGCCTTTAAGTGTAAAGACTCGGGTTCATTGACAATTGTGTACACATAAACTAAAACACTAAAAATAAATGGATTTTGATAGTTGAGCGTGAACCATAGTTTTCACTTAATATTTTTACATTGAGATACAACAGTCTTGCATTTTACCCTTCGTTTACATTAGTTCATA
The DNA here is from genome assembly GCF_020536995.1 of Dreissena polymorpha. Classification (NCBI taxonomy): domain Eukaryota; kingdom Metazoa; phylum Mollusca; class Bivalvia; order Myida; family Dreissenidae; genus Dreissena; species Dreissena polymorpha. The sequence continues at coordinate 27,443,980 of NC_068357.1, forward strand.
AAGTGTTCATGAAATTGTAAGTGCAATTATCCGATATAGCATTTGATTTTAATGTCCTTATCACATGTGTATTGCTAACAGTAAACTGATATCACACTGGACATAAAATGACATACTTGACATACATTCATCACACTAGACATACAATGACATACTGGACATACAGTCATCACACTAGACATCCAATGACATACTGGACATACAGTCATCACACTAGACATACAATGACATACTGGACATTCGGTCATCACACTAGACATACAATGACATACTGGACACACAGTCATTACACTGGACATACAATGCCATACTGGACATACGGTCATCACACTAGACATACAATGACATACTGGACATACAGTCATCACACTAGACATTCAATGACATACTGGACATACGGTCATCACACTAGACATACAATGGCATACTAAACATACAGTCATCATACTAGACAAACAATGGCATACTGTCATTACACTGGACATACAATGACATACTGGACATACAGTCATCACACCAGACATACAATGACAAATTGGACATACAGTCATCATACTAGACATACAATTACATACTGGATATACAGTCTTCACACAATGCATACAATGACTTGTAATTTCATACTGGACATACAATCAGCACGCTAGACATACAATGACATACTTGGCACTCAGTCATCCCACTAGAAATACAATGAAACACTGGACGTACAATCATCACACTGGACAAAGACATACTGGAGTCATCACACAAGACATACAATGACATAATGGACAAACAATCATCACACTAGACATACAATGATATACTGGTCATGCAGTCATCACAATGGACATACAAACCTTTTTACCGATCGCCGTGGCCTAGTGGATAAGGCGTCCGCCTAGTGATCGGATGGTCGAAGGTTCGAGCCCCATGGGGAGCGTTTGTCGAAGGAAGGATGTTTGTCATGGGACTTGTTCCGATATGGCTGGCTCGTGAGCCGCGAGCGTTAAACATAAATGGTTACCGACTTCTATCCGCCTGGCGCCTGGCATAGTGATAGGAGTTGGGAGGTACATGGTATACACGCAAAGGTGTCTCATAAGCCAAATTGGCTGGCCCTTTCATTAGGGGGGACACTATAATAAAAAAGACCTTTACCTTTTTTAACAATGACATTCTGGATATGCAGTCATCACACTGGATATAAAATTACATACTGGACATGCAGTAATCACACTGGACATACAATAATATACTGGACATACAGTCATCACACTAGACATACAGTGATATACGGGACATACAGTCATCACACGAGACATACAATGACACACTGACATATAGTAATTGCACTGCACATACAATGACATACAGTCATCGCCCTAGACATACAATGACGTACTGGACATAATGTCATTACACTGGACATACATTGACAAACTGGACACACAGTTATCACACTAAATATACAATGGCATATTGGACATGCAGTAATCACACTTGGCATACAATGACATACTGGACATGCAGTCATCACACTGGACATACAATTACATACTGGACATACAGTCATCACACTTGACATACAGTGACATACTGGAAATACAGTCATCACACTAGAAATACAATGATATACTGGGCATACAGTCATCACACTAGACATACTGGACATAAAGTCATGACACTAGACATACAATGACATACTGGACATACAGTCATAACACTAGACATACAATGACATACTGGAAATACAGTCATCACACTAGACATATTTAATAGGATCGTTTCGTGCCCGGGTTCCTTAACTATTCACCTCGAAGAAGGTTGTAATAAATAATAACTTGCAAATGGTCGTTTAAACTCATTTATTTGTATCTCTTTTGACTGTACTAAATATCAGAGCATGTAACCCTGTAATATATAGCTGTACAATGAGTACATTGAACTTGTCATCAGGATTAACCTGATTACCTTGCCCAACTTGTGAGAAGGCCGACCTTAACATACGTTATTAAATAAAGTTCATATAAGAAAATATACAAACTTTATCAAACTAAAACTATATACTTCAAATAGTTACACAATTAAAAAAAAGTATGACATTGTTGACATCAATGTTATATATATAAAAAATAAGTATAATTAATCTGTGAAAGAACATTTTAAAGTGAGGAAATTCACTCAACATATAGGGATGTTATATCACCCTGTTACATCCCCCCTCCTTGCGAACAAAATGTTAAAGAGCAAGAAAAAAAGAAACCAATTTTTCCTTCCTTTAAAATAAAAGAACCAATTGTTGAATAAAAAAACAACACACAATTGAATACCAGTAACAGTAACAGTACAAACACATCAGATACATGAATTTAAAACACTGTAAACATTAATTCGATATTCGATATTCATTCAAATGGTCGTTCACCGTTGAGAAGACAAACCTCAACTTTGCATTTGAATGGCTTGAAATATTACCCTGTTACACATACAATGACATACTGGACATACAGTCATTACACTAGACATACAATGACATACTGGACATACAGTCATTGCACTAGACATACATTTCCGTACTGGGTATACAGTTATCACACTAGACATACAATGACATACGGGACATACAGTCATTACACAAGACATACATTGACATTCGGTACCTACAGACGGCATTATATATTATATGCTGACATAACAATGTATGCACACTGGATTTTACTGGCAGTATGCTGTCAGTGAGTTTCAAGACCTGGCTTTACTGTAGCTATACAATGACTTTAGAGTGGACAACACAAACTTCAAAACTAAATCAGTCAGTTTTTTATAGTAAATGATTTCATAGTGTATGTTTTCAGCCAAAGAAGGGCTCACATTGTCTTCCGTAAAAGTATAAATATTCATTTAAAATACCAAACATCTATTATGATAACAAATTTGAAAGTAAAGATTTTCATTGCAAAATTATTCTATTAGAGTTAAAAATAATTTTCATTTGTGAGTAGTTTAAAAATACAAATCAAAAACTGACATTTCTGATTCATCTAGGCCCTCACAAATCAAGTGTGTTACCGGCAATGTCACAAAAACCCTTTAAAGAATACTGATATAAATTATTTTAAAGGATAGGATACACCAATAATTGCAGTGGTTAGTTGCAGTGGTGTTTGAAAATTATCCCAGAACAGACGATGGATGATATTTAATATACATCAGATCTGCAAACAAAAACACGGATGATAAACTTTTAGTTAAAACCTTTAGTTAATTGTATTTAAAAAACACGTTCCAAAGTCATAATAAGAAATATATGCTTTTTAAGAGTTGAACTTTCAAAGTTTTACACATTATCAAACAATATAACAACATACAATAACCAGACATTTTTAATGATAGCCCATCCCATTCTTGGCAAAAAAAGATATCATGGAATATAGACCGCTACACTTAGGTGCACCATCCAATTATAACGATGAAAAGCGAAATGAGGCCTTTTGGTAATAAGCCATTAGTTTAAACAATACATTTCGTATGGGAGGAACAAATTTACATTTATGTTTAATACAAATGTGTTAGCAGTTATTAGTTTTAGCTTTTACAATGTCAGCCAAATTATCAATCACATATAGCACTAAAAGTGCCACAGAACTAATTGCTATCCGACTAATGCGTACAATATGAACTAAACATATCACTGACAGTGCAGTATACACAATGCCTAGACTTAAACAATGTGCTGTATTTTGACTTTGGATGATCAAATATGCCTTTTAAGACAGTGAATAATGTGGTTCCTGTGCGCAACAATCTTGCCATGTTTCAAAATATCGATATGCAATGTATACTTAAATAGTGGTCTAGCCCAATTTCTTTGACCTCTTATTATGACATTGACCTTTAAGAAAGCCATTTGATTTCTTTTGCACCGTATCCTTTCATACTTACACTTTTCATTAATCTTAAGTGCATGTTATATAATGGACCAGACCTGCGCTTTATCTGACTTTTTATTACCAATAATTTGACCTTGACCTTGAATATCAACATGTGGAATTAAAAAATCAAACCTTTCATGTTGAGATGGCATGTCAATGTGATTACGGAATTTTTTATTAGTTTACAGAATTGATACCCCGGTTAGTGCTAAAGACAAAAATGTTTCCGTCTTAAGAGTGTATTGGTTGGGCTAATATCAAGCAGCTCTTTTGAAAATAGTTTCATAAGATATGACTGTTTAAGTCTGCACTAACTTAGTCTCGGTTTCGACCAAGATTCTGTTATTGAAGAAGTGTATCATTGACCAAATCACCTCAAAAGCTAGTTCTTCCATGATCTTCTTTATTCTAATAGCCTTTATAAACATTATTGCACGGCATTCAGTTAACACCCATTCAGAGTTGGTTGTTTTTCTTTAAAATTAATAAACAAAATGCAAATGCAGGGAAGTTATTTATCGTTATCGTGATTAAACAAACACAAAAACAGGTAGTTTTGAATGCATCTATTGCAATGTTGCACATGATAGGTGATCTGAAACTGAAACCAGAATAATTCAAAAGGAAATAGCACGATACAAAACCTTCTATCTCTGCACCAAAATAACAGCTTATTCACAACTTTATCTAAAGCATCAGAGGTGCAAATAAATTCCTAAAGTTTAATGTTTTTTTTTTGTTTGAAGACCAAACACATTTTAATGTTCAATAACTTATGGGGAAGACGTTAACTAGTCAGAGCAAAAAGTAATGCAATACTTGCGTCCCCTACCAGTGATTCTTGTCCAATGACGATATGGTGCACTATATACATACTGCCATTAATTCTACAAATGCAGAGCCCTTGGTCAGGAATGGAAAAAAACAAGTACTCTTCAAACAAGGGTTCAGAGAGTTAACAAAATCATTTAAAGGAGTATAATTACTAATTGCGCAGACAATGATTTTATTAATTTAAAGATTGCATAATCGCTCCTATTTTTTTATTAAACTGATTTATTAATAAATATAATTTGCTTTTAAATATGTAAGAGTACTATATATTCAGCATATCCCAAACTTTAAAGTTACATTACTACTCAAAATCAACGAAAATATCGTACACTGTTTCGTAATATAAATTTAACCAATTAAAAATGAGTGGTCCTTTTGGCAATGGTCGAAATTTCAATGCCAGATGTGGTCTGGTAAAATAGATGTTTGTTGATACAAAATACTCGTTTTTATTATTGTTTTGCATATCTAATTACATTCTCATTTTCCTCAACGATATCTATTCATACGACACATGAACACTAACATGGTGTTCGTGTGTCGTATGAATAGATATATTCGCGGGAAATTAAAATGGAATTAATTGTGTCACAAATAAATAAAAACGAGCATTTTGTAACTACACAAATCTATGTAATCATACCACATCTAGCGTCAAAATTGTGACTATTGCTATAAGGAACACTGATTGTTTAGGTGATTGTTAAGGTGTTTACTTTATTTTACGAAATACTTAACGAAATTTTCGTTGATTTTGAGCGTTGCCTCTTTAATCAATTTAAACATACACACTAGTATTATGAACCCTTTAAAGTGGGCATTACTAGTTTCAAACTTATATAACTTTCAGAACTTCTTTCCAATTAACGTGAATTTCTTCAGCGCTTTTATTCTGCAACAATTAATTTCAAATCCGTACTTTGATAACTCGATTGGATTTTTCTTGATTAGGCAGACGCAATTTCCATTTGAGAGGTTAGCGATAGACAGCTGGGATAACAACATTTCCGAATCAGAAAACTTGTCATATATTATGAACCAGACTGAATACAGCTGGTACTAGTTGCCTCCCCTGTAAAGTGGCCTGTGAAGATCCACTAAGTTAATACAATTTTGGTAAGCAGAATAGAAAATTATTTTGTGTAATTCATAAGCTTTAACAAGTGCTGTCACTGTAAGTGTAAAATACACAAGAAGTACTCTTAGACAAAAAAAAGTGTGTTATTGGTCTTCACAGTAAGGGAAAACATACATTTATCTACTGTTAAACAGAAAAATAACAAGCACATTTGTTGAATTGATGCTTTGTTTATGGATTTGTTAAGAACAAATTAATCTCCTTTTAATAGGCGGTGCATAAAATTATAAAAAAGTTGTATGTGTATCACTTAAAAGAATGTATGCTCTTCACATGAAAAATAAACCAATGGAAATAACTCTATATCATGTAAATACTGAAAGGAGTTGAAAGGAGTTGTAGCCCTTGAGTTTGGCATTTCCTCTTTAATCAAACTATGATAAATATACAGGAAGGTTCATTTGAATAACTTCAATACTTGCAGAGTTATGCACCACACAAGAAGCAGACTATACAAACATACACAGATTTCATTGAACAAAGAGTGTTGTTTCCAATATTTAAAATCAGTTATATAGCAGCTATAACATATCTGTCTAACTTATTTAAGAATTATGTAAAATGTGTTTACTGTAAAGTGTCTACTGTTCCTTCGGGATATATACGTTGGCTCGAAACACCAGTGGTATCTTTCAACACACAGCTTTTCCTGGGGCTTTCCTTTGCCGTTTGATTAGATAATCAACTGCCTCAATTTAGACCGGAATCAATGAATATTTACACTATTAATGATTTATAATTATTGTATAATTGGAATAATGAACGTCTTATCACTTTACAAGCCGGTTTCATATGCCATGTGTGACTTGGATTGCTTTGGTCACTTGGGTTGACTTAGGTCGACTTGGGTCGACTCGGGTTGACTTGGGTCAACTTGGGTTGACTTGGGACGACTTGGGTCGACTCGGGTTGACTTGGGTCGACTTGGGTTGACTTGGGTCAACTTGGGTTGACTTAGGTGTCTTGGGTTGGCTTGGTCGACTTGGGTCACCTCAGTTGTCTTGAGTAACTTGGGTCACCTCGGGTCTCTTGGGTGACTTGGGTCACCTCGGGTGTCCTGGGTGACTTAGTTCACCTAAGGTGCCTTACACATATATAGCAACGAGTCTGCAGTGTCTCCGCTCTGCGTTTCGCAAGGAAGACAATCGGTCAGTGTAGTACAAGCGACAATAAGTAGCTTGACAGACTCAGGCTGACCTACGAGACCTGACACGTGTACTAACTGGAATGGAAACCTGTGATCCGGACTTATATATGAGTCTCAAGTTACCCAGCAAGCTGTGGTATGTTATGCGCAAAGTTGCTTGGGTCACCCCCACTCAATAAGCATCAAAAGTCACAGAGATGTCCCTTGCTCAGGCTGACCTAAGAGACCAGAAACGTGCACTGTCTTATATTACCAAAGGAGACCTGTGCCCGGACTAATATATGAGTCTCAAGCTTACCCAGCAAGCTATGGTATGTTATGCGCAAAGTTTCATGGGTCATCCCCACTCAATAGGCATCCAAAGTCACAGATACTTCCAATGGTATTTGGTCTCTAATTTCTATAACGTCTTAAACGTTGTGTTCTGTTCGACGATCGAACGCAGACTGCTCGCTCCCCATAAGAGCAGCGCTTTATATACTGATATATATATACCACGTGACGCGCTTGCTAAAGACATCACTCTACTATTTCGTGTAAACACAACCCTACCGTTTCAAACAGTAATTGTATAATACTGTGGCTATATTATGAAATACATATTGTGCATCTTAATAACCGACTTGTATAATTATATCATCAAATTATGTACATAAAAATACAATGATCAATCCAAAATACACATGCTATTTGCGTGGAACTTACCGAATAGTCGAATGCTTGTCCGCGGGAAATGTTCTTTCGTTTTGGTGTAAATAATAGGAAAGAACTCAAAGAATAATGAACCTAAAGGATAAAGTACCGGAAAAAATCGTCACATTACTTACTTTGATCCTCACAGTCTTAAAACAAGGTAAACTACTTATGAGTAAAGATATACCTTAAAGCGAGATTATACGGTTTTTATATGTGTTAAATTGTAATATATTGATAAAATATGTTACAATAACACAACATAGTCAAATGCAGCCAAGACAAATTAGCGCCCGAGGCGATTGTCACGAACATATTTTCCTACAATAACCGAAGTATTCGCCTTTTTATTAGGACCAGCTTTAGTGTTCGTGTGTCGTATGAATATATATCGTTGCAGGAATTTAAAATGAACCGTTAAACTAAGTTTAGGTTCACACCGTAAATGCATTATATACATGCTGGAGAATTCGACTGTACAGCCGTTTTCGATTTCAGAATTAAATATCTGACTTATTTAGCATTTTTCGACACATGTTCATCTGAACTTTTATTTTATTTTATATTGATATATGTATATAACAATTTTTTTTACACATTTTATATAAATGTATTTATACTTGACCAAATCGTATATTCTCGCTTTAAACATCTCCTGTGGTTCGATGGACTAAAATGCATTTTGGAAACAAGCCAGTGACACTTAAAAGAGGTTGACACATTGTAAATTTCTTTGCTCCAAGTTGGACCACACGATTACATCAAATACTTGAAGAAGAGTCCAGCATATTCCTAAAAACAATGTCCATCAGATTTTATGTTTCTAGTGAATCTATTGTCTTTTTTGCTATGTTATTCATGAAGATTGGGAAATACATATGGCTTCTTGAGTGTTCACAAGTTTTTCTTTACTTATAGCGAGTGAACTACATTTTGACCCCACATAAAACCAGTTACATAATTTGCCGGAATACCATTTGTGAAAATGTTCTAACACATATTCATTGTTCACATACGAACTTATTTGATTGCTTATAATCATAATTGTAATTAGCTTTCATTTACGTGCGTTTAATTAAATTATCAATAAAGTAATTCCTTTGTGTCAGCCCTGTTTTGAAACTGTGTGAATAGTCAACCAGTAATTTTGCCGGCATGCGTTCATTGTCTGTTCACATATTTGTTAATGAGACGTATTTTGGTAGTTTGGTGTGATTAAATAATCACTTCTTCCTAGTTTGGTGTGATTGAAGATTAAAGGAGTGCCTTTTTGCCAAACCTGTTTTGAAAATGTGGGAATTGTAAAACATTCATATTTGCCGGCATGCTTTCATTGTCTGTTCACATATGTATTAAGTAGACGTGTTTTGGTAGTTTGGTTTGATTTAAGAATCACTTCAAAGTAAACGAGATCAATGAGGTAATTGCACTTTTTAAAATTGAATATAAAACTATATCCAAAACGAGGCATACTTTTTACCTTCACATAATTTTAAAATGTAATATAAAAATATAGCCTGAAACAACTCTGTGCTTATAAACTTTAGTTCCTGCGAGTATTTCTATCTTATTTTTTTGCAATTTTGTTTAAAGTAAAATAAACATAATTATTGATTTCACCTTCACTTATTACGGATAATCAGTTTTAAGCAAGATTATGGTTTTGCATAAATATATGTGATAGAGGTGCGATCGCATTCTATCTATATTAGACGTTGTCACCAGTGGAGATTAAAAGCGTTAATTGTTATGCATGTGACACCAAATGTCTGAACCTGTGTAGATAAGATTGTCAAGATAAGATAACGTAACATCACGCTGTTAATTGGTACTCCAAAAGTCGCCAAATCAATCCGGATTTTCAGTTATATGGTTGTTTTCTGAGTCAGTTATTAGTAAAAGTTTAATGTTGCTTCATCAACTTCATTACTACTTTACAAAGAACTTAAACCTGTATTTGTTTTTGACAATACAAAAGCATAGAATTAACATATCACATAATTTGTTGATTAAAAAGGGAAGACATTATTACATAAGCTATTTGTTATCTTCTTTCATTATAAGCCTTGCAGCGATTTATATAATCAAATGTAAAAATAAGTAAGGTCATGCAATTGTCTGTCATAATTATTGCTGATTATTTGCATAGTGTTCGCAAATGATTGATGTTTTAATATGATTTCTAAAGAAAGGTAAATATTTATACAAATGTTTTAAAATATGAATATGAACTTTGAATGTTTGGACCTATTATTGTTTTGTTTTTCTCCGTATTATAAATATAATCTCTTCTTTATATGGCAAGAAAATTAAAATGCAATCGTTGATGCTTTGTATGTCTTCACAAATAATTATTTGTATTTGCTGTAAACAATGTTATAAATTATGAATTTGAACTTTGAACGTTTGTCTTTACTGTATTGGTCGTTTGGGTCTATTTTGAATAAATGGTCCAAAGATGTAAAATTATCGGGAACACCGTAAAATCGACTTTCGTTTTGTACTAAAATTGTTATATAATAGCATCTTCTATAAAAATGTATTGTTTACATGTCAAGATAATTCATGGCGAGTTGTTAATACATTTGGGACGAGTTGTCTTTCGGTTGGGGCGAGTTGTCCAATACATTTTGGGCGACTTGTCTCTTTTTTGAAGCAAGTTGACTTGGGGCGAGTTGGCAACGGGGCGAGTTGTCTGGCGACCCATGAGGATTGGGCAACACATGTGGCCTTTAGCGTGTTCATAAATTTAATGTCCCAATATGTTATTGGGACAAATGTTCGGAACATGTTTCATAAAGATTTGGCAATAAATGTAGCATAAAGAGTAATCACACGTTTAATGTGGAGGGGTCACAATGTATGACTTACAATAAGTGGTGCTCGAATGTGATCACAAAAGCTCACTATTAGCACATTTTTGTCTTGTCAGCTCAAACACAAACTATATATGAGTCTTAAAATAGCATACAAACAATACTCTAGAGTAACAAAAGCAAAACCAAATGGTTATTGATTGCGAAATCCTTTTTTATAGTATAATTATAAATGTTACCCTGCAGGGTAGAACAGCATAAGCAGGTCTGGATTGAATCATTAAAGGTTTGCTTGATCATCAGAGCATTTCATGTGTGTGTAAAACTGGGGCTTTACTGCCACATGTTTTTGTTAGAGTAAAATATACTTTTTTGTCAATTTTACCTGTTTTTAATCAGAAACAGAGCGCTATAACAGCTTGTAAATTGGCATTTAATGTTGTGATAATGCATTCAATAAAATATACAATGAATAAACTGTATATGCTGCTTGAATCAGAATATACTAACAAGTCTCCCAAATCCATGACACGTATATGAAAATGTAACTAGAGCAAAAATGAAGAAATTTCCAACGCTGCAAGTTGAAATTCGTTACAAGTATAATTAATAAGGAAAACCTCAGTCATACGTCTACCCACTCATCGTCGGGGGTATAACAAAAGGTTCGCAAATTGCCATTGTGTGAATGTGCACTTCATAAGTCGGGTGGAAATGACAGTGAGCAAATGTAAATCAGCGTCAGTAAAATTGCAACCGCTTCGATTCATGGCCGATTCTATGATGTAACTTGTTCAATATTTTAATAATATTAAATAATCCAGAAATTTTAGTACCGGTAGTTAAAAACCTCATTATTTTGCACGCTGATAACAAATATTAATCCAACATAACTATGTTTACATTATGCACGATAAATGTGTTAAAAAAATCATAAACACAAATGTACCCCATTGTTAAAAACCCTACAGGACGTTGGTAATCGGAACTACAAAAAAAAAAAAACGAGATAAATTTATTAGTCGTTTCTAAGCTTAGGCCAAGTAATAACAACAGTCAATAGGGACTCATAATGTGTAAATCACGTGTTAAATAAATCGTTATACTCCGCCTTCGTTCTCTGTAAAAGATTCGAAACGCCGAGCTATGCACATCATGTTACATAATTGAACCATTGCCATTAAGTAACAAACGCAAAGCTGGTTAAGCTTGTTGATTGCTTTACAAAGGTAGCCAAAGGTAATTCTTTATGTCTTCTTGACAGGAAGGGGCTTTCCTTATGTGTCGTCAAGCTGGCACTTGACACTGAGTGCAACATGTATTAATACTATAAACTGTTGGCTAACAATTTCAATTTTAAAAAGCGCTTACATGAAATTTTGGATTAAATTTTCAAAATAAATTATAAGAGGGAAGTTGCAAGCTTTGATTATATTATATAGCGTGTGTTAAAAGCTGTTATTATATAATTTAGCCTCAGTTTAAAGACAACGTTGTGTGAAGTAACTCAACAAGTTTTTCTACAAGAACTACATCAATAACTGTGATGCCGCGGGAATCGATCTTTCTCAAATTTCTTCTTTTTTTCATGAACAAACTTATAAGTCGAGACCCTAATTTAATCAATTTTTGTTGGTAAAAATCTCGAATTACAACTGGATTTTTACAGTTACACATTTGACCCGTGAACATGGCCAGTTTTGACCCAAGAAGCAGGATCTGATCAAAGTTATTTTGCGATATAAGTTTAGTATATTAACTGTAGGAATCCCTGGGTGTGGCCAGATTTGACCTTAGGGTCATGATTTATCGAAGCCCTGTTCTGTAGTATATGGCCTTTACAAAACAATATATAATCATAATGTGTTGTTTCAGAGATGTAATCTTATTGCTAACAGCGTCTTTGTAATCATATGATAAACATAATGTTACGAACATTACAGAAAAAGCGGTATGGCTTATGTAAATTTTTAACTATTGGCTGCTATAAATCACATATGCACAACTGATGCATGCACATTAGAATGTTGTAAGTTGTAAGGTGAAGAGAACTGCTCTGGACTAATTTGAGTCCACGTAAGACAGACGGACATACGTCCGTGGTGATGGCAGTATACCCATTCGACTACTTACTAGGTATATAACATCAATTACGATTGGGGTATTCATTAATTGGGGCATAATATATATTACTATTGGGGTATTCATTAATTGGTAATAACAAAAATTACTATAAGGGTATAAAGCAATGTAGTCATCACATGTATTATTGCAACCACTAATTTATATGTCATGTCTGGATATTTGATATATAAGCTAAGCATTTTCTTAAAATTATAATATTTACCATAAAAATACAAACACAGTGAAACTTCAGCTGCACCAGCAAATGATTAAAAATACTAATTTTACTAAGTATCCCTTTTACATTTTTTCACATCAATATACTGAACTCACCAACATGACTAATACCCCTTACCATTTTCTCTGACATTTGAAGAGCGAATAATTCAGCAAAGTGCAAATCCCTGGCGAATACTTTACAATTTCTTTCACATCCAAACTTTATGGTGATTAAATATTTCATTTTAAAATTTAATCGCATGAGAAATGTGAAAGACGTTTGCACCACTAACAACAGAAAATGGCCAGAGTGACTCCAAATACCCATTACCTGAGGAGATAAAAATATTTAGATTTAAATAAAGTGAGATAAAACGTATGGAAAATATAATAACAATGAGTGTCTGTATAGCTTACTGTGGACATGCCAATTTATTTTGTATTATAAGAGAAAATAATACTTTAAAGTAAACAAAAGGTTTGTGGACAGTTTTTCTTCAATATCTTTTTTATTCCGACCTCTTTTATCGTGAAACAAAAAACCTTGGGAAGCACAAGCACCTTAGATCATAATACTTTGAAAGAAATATAAATACAAAGCGGCTTTACAGGTGAAAAAATACCCTACTCCTTTACGAAAAACATGAATGTCTTTGTTCATTCAGTTCCAATTAACCTGTCTTAAATGCAGCCAGCTCACGTATACACATGCCCCCCCCCCCCCCCCGCCCATTAAGTAGTAATACTTTATAAAATCTCATTGAAGGTTCTTTTTAAAGTCTCTATAACGTTCAAAATCAACGAAAATTTCGTAAAGTATTTCGTAAAATAATGTTTACACCTAAACAATCAGTGTTCCTTATAGCAATAGCCACAATTTCAACGCTAGATGTGGTATGATCACATAGATTTTTGTAGATACAAAATGCTCGTTTTAATTTATTTGTGACCACAATAAATTCCATGCTAATTTCCTGCGAATATATCTATTGATACGACACACGAACACTAAAATGGCACCATATTAAAACCGTAATAAAAACGAGCATTTTTTATCCACAAACATCTATTTTACCAGACCACATCTGGTGTTGAAATTTCGGCAATTGCCATAAGGAACAATGAATTTTAATTGTTTAGGTTTATTTTACGAAATATTGTACATTTTCGTTGATTTTGAGTCGTAATGTTACTTTATTTTTTTTTCAGTGTTGCTGTCTTTGCAGCTATTTAGCAAATTGAGATTGGAAGCCAAAAAAAGGAACAAATGGAATCTGTCGTTTCAATTTATCTGACCGATCAGAGCACAGTTTTAACATGACACAAATAAAACTGAATGTTCCTGAATTTTTGAGAAAACTACAGAAATCTAAGAACAACGACAATAATCAGAGTACATAAGGCGACTAAGCGGGTACTTTGCGCATAGTTATCATTTATTTTGATATTATAAAATATGAGAATACCTTGATTTTCGTCATAAAGCGAGAGCTTTTTCCGCCATTTTGTGCGTACGATGTACTTTTGTGATCACGTGATTCCCCGCAGTGATGGTGGCGCGTCAATTTGTGAACTGCGATTCCAGAGGAGGAATTGAGAAATTTACTGCTAAACAATATAAGAATCTCTTTTAAACATTTCGTCAAAGATAGTTGCCAAGCAGGACTACCAACTTTGGATATGTACATGTCCGGATCTTAATCTAATTGAAACAGGCTAATGGGCAACCAATTATTTCCAGTGTTTTGTTTAGAGCTTATTTGTTGTCGAAATTCAGTCCATACCTTGCTCATAAGGCATTATAAATTTGCCTGAAATTACTATTTTATTAAAATTTATTCCCCTTAAATGACATTTTATTCCCCTCTATAGATAAGCTTTTTTTGGAGAAAAAGACTAAATTTGGACAAAAATTGAACAAGTAAGAGGCATTCGTGTACTATTCCTAGCTATTTTCATCGAACTAAGTTTGAAGATAATCTAATAAATCATTTAAAACAGACAAAAATTGAAAAAAGTAAGATGCATCTGTGTCCCTTTCCCAGCTATCTTCATCAAACCAAGTATGAAGATAATCTGATTACTCATTTAAAGCAGAGCATTTGTTTAATGATTTATGACAAAATAACATTTCTACATGAAAGTGTCACTTAAGATGACTTCCAATAGCCTTAGTGTTGGGCTAGCTCTTAAGCGATGCGGTTTGTGTCTGTTTAGGGGGATCTTGGTTCAAATTTTATCCACATTGGGAGCTGACATTTTATCACTTTATTATCATGCTTATAATAAAAATATAATCATTAAAGGGCCTTACCACCTTTTCCCTATTCCATATAAACTGTCTTTGCTAATTTTTTCTTTGACGGCTCTAGGAGTCCATGCACCCCTTCATAGACACAACGGCAGTAATGTGATTCAGTGTGCATCACTAAACAGACGTTGTTCATTAACAATTAAGGATAGCGATGAATACACTTCAAAAACACATTAAATTTACCTGAATGGCAATCTGCGGACATTATCCTTTGCATTCATCGTTGTGTTTTAACACACTATTCTTGCTGACATTTTTATGTTTAAATTTGAAATAGGGGAAATATTCGAAATCAGTTTGACATCGTTAACAACACCAAACATCACCATGTGCAAAAGAATGGTGTATTGCGACCTTACCAATAGCGACACTTTAATCCCGCAACATTACGACAGTTCTCCAATATGGTGCATAGTGTACGAAAGGATAAAAAATAAATCAAAAGCAACGTTTCTTGCTAAATAGTACCATTTGCACGAGTTTGTGCTTTAGACAGGTAAAAGTTGATAAGTTTTTGCAGTATCAGTGTTCCTTAGCCCTGGAAGTGGCAATCAACTTGTGTACCTAAGGATAATAGATAGCGCATTACAAATTCAGCAACCATTTGGGTTATAAAAATGAAGCTGAATTTTTGCAACTATTTTCCCCCGAAGGGAGAAAAACACCGATTTCTATCCTTGCGGTGTTTTCCACAAACATATCTGGTCA
The DNA here is from genome assembly GCF_020536995.1 of Dreissena polymorpha. Classification (NCBI taxonomy): domain Eukaryota; kingdom Metazoa; phylum Mollusca; class Bivalvia; order Myida; family Dreissenidae; genus Dreissena; species Dreissena polymorpha. The sequence goes on from NC_068357.1 coordinate 27,459,890, forward strand.
GAACTATAAGATTCAAAGTTTCTTAAGACAGGGTAATTGAGCTTCAAATGCGAAAGTGTTAATAGTTTCAGCTTAACATTTCGAAGATTTGAATTTAGCTCCAACATTTATGAAAATTTGTCAAATATTGAATATATTTTAGACTCATTCACATCAAGCACCGCGTTCAGCCCCCTGCACTCCAGCAGCCCAACAGTAAGACCCTGCTTATCACCACAACAACGCTCCTCTTCCACCACCCAGTCCATAACCTACAGCTCATCATTGTTCCTTGTCTCTCAGAAACGAAACATTGGCATCATGAACATTAACTGTCGCAGTGTTTGCTGCGGAGGCAAAAGCTCAGAACTTAAGGCAGCTCTCAAATACATCAAACTTGATATAGTCTGTGGCACAGAGTCATGGCTAAAAGGTTTCAAACCATGGAAAGCAACTGCAACAAACACTATATAATCCGGCGAGATATTCCCTACCAACTATAAGGCGTACAGAAATGACAGAGGAACTCTTGGGGTGGATCATTTTTTCTTGTCATTGAAGAGCTGGTTGCTGAAGAGAAAGCGACCAATTCACCAATTGTGAGATTGAATGGGTACAAATCACGCTGAAAGACGATAAAAAAACTCTTAGCATCATCATTCTACATGCCTCACAAGAACATGTCAGATGCTAATGAACTAAGAAAATCAATCGATATGGCCATGAGTGACAAGAAACGGCTAAACATCATAGCTGGTGACTTCAATTGCCCTGACATTGACAGGAGTAACCTATCGGTACGTAGGGGCGCCTAGGATAGAGATCTAACAACCCTAACAAGCTTTACTTGACCTATCAACCGACTTCAATATGACTCGAGTGCACGATAAGCCCATCAGAAAAAAAAACAGCCTCCTTGACCTCAATTTCACCACCAACCCATCATCAAAAGTCCACTGCCAACACTCCTGGGATATCTGATCATGATATTGTAGTAGCTCACTCGGACACGAAACCCTATTATATAAAGCAAAAAACCGAAACGGTGCTTCATTTTTTCTAAGGCAAACTGGGACCAACTGAAGGCCGACGTCACAGACATATCCAGAACAGCTCTTCAATAACAACAATAGCGTTCATCATATCTGGGATGCATTTAAATCCAAACCCGCATCAGCTATTCAGGCAAATATACAATATAAAATAAAATCCTCAAATTATTCGGCTCCATGGATCTCCAGAAACATAAAACTTCAGCCAGATTTTACAAAAAGGGAAGGAAATCGGAAATCTAACAATTTGGTAAATTATCGAAAGCGCCAGAAAGAAACCAAGACAGCTGCGCACAAGGCTGAATTGACTCATACTAACAATAATAGAAGAGGGCCTCAACAACAACTCAAAACCCTTCAGGAACTACATAAAGTCTAGGAAAAAGAAGAACAAAGGCACAACCTCCCCCCCCCCCCCACGAGAGCAAGGACACATCATAACAGACAGTGAAGGCAAGGCCTAAATATTAGTAAATAAGTTCAAGTCTGTTTTCACCAAGGACAACATAAACCAGCAATATCCGCAACTAACAAGCAGGGTAAATGACAACACGATCCCTCTACTACACATTAGTGAGGATGGTGTACTCAAGCTGCTGAATAAAATCAAAGTCCGTAAAGCAGCTGGTCCTAATAAACTCCCAAACAGAATACTGCAAGTCTGTGCTGTAGATGCAACATCAGCAATTGCGGCCATCAGTGTTAATGGCCCCTGCTGTTCCTCTGTCATATAAATGATCTACCAGATAGGGTGAAATCCCATATCCGGCTTTTTGCAACTCAATTAGAGACCACCGACTTCTACAAGAAGACCGTGCAAATCTACAAAAATGGACCCATGATTGGGGAATGTGATTTAACTTCAACACATGCTATCTGCTCTGTTCAAAATCGAAATCTTCCTAATTCTACACCATTTACAACACAATTTTTAAAAAACTTCCATGAGAATCCATACTTAGGTATAACTTTCTCCGAGGACTTGAAATGGAAAACCCACATCTCGAACATAACAAAACGGACCAACTCTACACTAGACTTCCTGAGACGTAACCTCAGATACTTCCCCCAAAGTTGCGGACAAACCGCATACTAAGCGCCAGTGATGTTTTTTTCGCTTTATATTTTACAGCCTGTGCCTTTTGGATTGGGAAAAAAGGTGTGAAAGGCCATGCAATTGGAAAAAATTAAACATTATTAATATGATTATAAATAACAGTTAATCAATTGCATATAAATGTATGCTTTAAAAAAATTATATTATAAAGTGCTAGGGAATTAACTTGCTGTATAATAAACTCAACACACGGATTAATGAGTTTATTGGAAAATCTTGGCATATTTTTGGGGAAATTATGGTCAGATGTTTGGGGAAAATACAATATTTTTGCCATTGGGAAACATTTTTTTTTCTACTTTGTTTTTGCAATTGGGTAACAGCCTGTAAGAGTTTGTACTTTTGGTCAAAACAATCACAGGGCGCTCATTCGTTCATAATCGGAGTACCGGAGTGTAGTGTGGAACTCATACCAGCAAGGCGACAAAGACAAATTAGAGCGAGTCCCGCGATCTGCGGCACGCTTTATTACTACGGACTTAGGACTCAATTGTGCTTCGCCTGCAGTTGCAATAATGCGGTTAAGTTACCATTGTCCTTCTCATGGCCACGGATAGGGATATTCTGTTTTCCACACAGAATGATTGTCTCCACTATAGCAACAAGTATTTGTCAATTTTTTTAACCTGTTGCTCATTACGGCAGACAGGCAGCTTGCTATAGCCTTCTGTTTTCCGTCCAACACAGCCAGAAAGTTAGGGGCTGCTTCACATGACTCCAAATGGGAAGTGTAAACCGTGCAGATTTTTATAAGTTTCCGATGTTACTTGAATCGGACACAGCAATGGCTGTCAATGGCTTTTTCTTAGAAACGGAATCTTTTCCTCCAAAAAGATAACACGGAGCACAGCACACCCCTTCCTTTGTCTGTGAATAGCGGAGCCAGCTATTGTTAACGAACCACTGACTCTGTATCTTTCTGAATTTTCCACCAACGTTTCTAAAAATTAAAAAAAAGCTTGATTTATTAAGAAAAAAAGATATGTCATTACCAGGGCTCCAATCCGGAATCTCTTTATTGTGAGACATATACTCTTCCTCTGTGTTACATCTAATTAATTATTAGTGTTATATTATATGTTGTTTTTTTGTAAATGTATCACTGCTCATTAGAAATAATTTAACATTACAATTTACCAGGAATAGCTAGACAGAATTTAATAACGACATACGTTCAAAATTACATGTTATTAAAGAAATGTTTATAGTTCAACCATTTCACTGTGATTAATAAAAGTTTTAAACCAGTAGGTTGAATTATTTTAACGATTTAAATCAAAATTTATAGAATCTAGATACTTTAGTAAACTGCTTGGACATTCAAATTTATGAACATCCTCCCACTTTGAAGTTAAGATAACTTTCTTTGACGAGTCAGTTAGTGGTGCAGTTCCCTTAGCAAACACATCCGGATAAGGTGGGTTGAAGGTTAGCGCGGTCGACGCCATTTAATATGTCAATCGGAATGGCCGCTAAAAATTACTTTCCAGGAAGGACAACTCTCGCATTATGAACTAGATAATAGTTATTAATGTCAACTTACCTTTCTTGATTTAAAATAGTGTAATCTTACTGTAATTTTACCAAACTTCAGATTCAAATGACTCAAATAAGGCTCGTAAATTATTGCTCTGATTTGTCAGACTTGGGGAGATCTTAAATTATCACGGACATTAAGGTTAACCTCCTAAGGCCATAGCCTTACACTTTTAAGCCTGTTTTTGTCATGTTGACATTATATTTTTTCTAAATGATGTTACGCACGTGCGTAAGTGCTTATCGCCTGCTACGCCCCTGGTCAACGAAACCTGTAAAAATATTTTTCTGGCGACGCTCGCATTCAAAGCAGATTGGATAGCTGAAGACTCTGAAGTTGTTTGCTGTTCCATAATCTAAGACGCAACTCATTTTTCAAATGAATGTTATAGCTTTTTAAATCGCCAGTTTTGACATGCACACAGCCCATTCAAATCTATAAAGAGTCTGTCTTAACGCACAGGTCGAGATATGTGTGCACCGTTTATCCTTATATTATGTTATAGAGATAACTAAGACAAAATAGCACCACCATATTTCCTTTTTTGACATTTGAAAGCATTAAAAATATGATGAAAATGTTATAACGAGAAACAGTTAATATAAAATAAAATTTGCAAACACCATCATATTATATGAATATTGTTTGAATATCGGATACCTATCGCACTAAGATTATAATTTCATGACGAAAATTCCCTTTACAAAAGTTTTTTGACACAATATACAATTCAAAATATACAATAAGATAATTGGTGCAAATAAATAAAATCAATTAATCTGCGAGCAGTACTTTTTACGCATGATTTAGGTAGTCATACAGACAGCGCTGTTTACCCGTTCTTTGTTGTTGATGCATTAATTGTTATCCTCGTCAACCAGTCTCTTACCTTAACATCAGTATAGAACACTTGTGCGCTTTGGCGTAGCTGTTTTACCCAGCTTTTCACCTTATATGATATCTACATAACGCCAACACGAATGAATACATCCGAATATGTTATATGCTGATTCGAGAGAAATCCCCTGAAAATTGGCTGCATCACTGTATCTGCGCGCAGCGTAAAGGACATATCACTGATTAATGTACTGTACTAAATTCCGGACTACTCTCTGCATGTTCAAACGACACATAGACTCAATTTGTGGCCCAGTTACAATTACGCGTTGAAATATATCTCGCAGAATGTCAGGGTCTCTACTCGGCCACTAAATCGTCAGGGAAAGACATAATTAACTATCGATACACCTAGTTTTGCTTTCAAGATGAGAAAAAACACTACCAAAATAGTATAGCGTCACGTTAAGAGAAAATCGTTTAATTATCTAACCACAAATGTTTGCCGTACTCGCTTAACACGTATGGAAATCGTTCCTGAACGCCTGAATAGGCTACCCTTATTTGCCAGTTTGCAATATCTGCTATTTTTTAATCAATTTTATATCGAAATAAATTGTGCTTAAATATGCCATTTACAACTCGCAATGTGATTTAAAAAGACCCGGGTCATGCGAAATGGGTTTTATGCCATATTAGCTCATCATAGCTATAGCAAACCCAGCCTGCGCATCCCTCAGTCTGGTCAGGAGATACATGATGAGACAATAAAACCGTGAGTGATTTTATAGCGGACAGCATCACCTCTGACCAAATGCACATGCAAGGATTGAGCTATGCTTGCCGGAACGCCATAAGACCCATTTTCGCATGTTGGGGCTATGAATGTGTGATTTGAATGTTTTGAAAGAAAACTGCGTGTCTAATATTAACATACGATATATTTTTATGGTGGAGAAATAAACTCATAATAAGCCATGTGAGGACACATATGATGTGGACTCCCGTAGTATAAATTGTATCTACTAACAGTAATGTGTGGTTTAGCTATAATGAGACACATTTCATGTGGTGAATATGCGATTAACAAGTGAAAACACTAACACAATAATTGAACTTTTGTTTTCAATTATCTAGAAAGGTAAATATCAAACTTTATGTCAAAGTCAGCATTTTCGCAACTCGTGTTCAACGTTTTATAAATGGAGACTGTAAATATAAACAAGCTTAATCTTATACTATTGCGTTGTTATCACACGTGCAATTGAGAAAACATGAGATATTGCCGTTACCTGTTGAGAATTAAAGAATGTTTCCCAGACATATCAAATTCAACCCCGCTGTAGTAGCAAGCACTATCAACGAGGTTACGCAATAGACGCTTATAGTGTATTGGACTCTCGATATCCCACTATACTTGTTGATCAGCAGTAGCTAAATTATCCCGCATCTATTATTAGCCTCACAGTATGAATGACCTTTTCTTAACGAAAATAACACGTTAATAAGACGCAGCAGATAGTGTACTATTATTATCATTTATAAACTTTCTCTTCCACGATATGTATAATTCAAACATTGTTAAATGATTCTTTTCTATATACGCTCCGTAAAAAAATATTCTAAAGTGGCAATTTTTCACGAAACCCTACATGGGGGTGTATAGTAAATGTTGAAGTGTTTTTTGTTAGGGGACATGCTATCGATGAAGAATCCAAGTGATGCTGGGCTGGTATCTTTGGGATTTTTTTTCAGAAATTTAAGATGGCGTTGAAGATGGCGGCCGTGTTCAGTCTTATTTGTTAAACCATATAGATATGCATTATTATATGTATTATAATGTAATTTTCAGATTGTTATACATGTTCAATAAACATAAAGGAGCGCAAACGTGTAAAGTATATAAAATGAAGATGGCGTCCAAAATGGATGCCAGAATCAAGATGGCTGCTCAAAGATTGCGCCTAAAACAAAGGGCATATCCAAATTTTCTCATAAGAATAATGAATATGGAAAAATATTACGTAGCAATTAAGTGTTTAATAAGTGTTCAAAAAAATGCATTTTTATCAAGGTCATGATCAGGTCACATTTTTTAAAACATCATGGTATAAAGTAGTATGTTTACTAGTTTAGCTCATGTTGTGAGTAGTTGTCTAGCATATAGAGATTTCTTATGTATATATTAGTTTAGTTTCCTTGATTGTCTTTGATACCAACAATTATATAACTTAATAAGCTATAATTCTTTATCTTTCCTTTCTCATCGACAAAGAAAGTTATATATCGGGTATGTTTTGTCTGATTATTGTTATATTGCATTATGTCAACCTAACAAGCGCAATAGATAGTACATGGTAGTCGCACTTTATTACATGAACACCAAAGTGTTGAACATAGCTTGTATACCCACATTTTATTAGTTCAAGCACATTGAGCGTAGCTGAAGCAACATTTGATGCTTCTGTAATCGGTAAAAGGATGTTTGACGCCTCGTCCTTTCGCCAACCATTATAACATGGATTCAGATCTGGGGATGGGTCTGCACCTAATGCGTGTTTGCATATACACGCCTGCATGTTAATACGTTTCACATTTTCATAGAGTGCTTTCCGTGGTTGGCGGCAAGCTTTTAAGCGATCGCATAGCCTTACCCGACATACCTACGCTGGCCTCCCACAGGGTTTGTCTTGTAAAAGACATTTCCTCTGTATCAGTATTTCCATAGCATGCTGAGACAAATCTGGTCGCTTCCTTCACAACTTCTTTCATACAAGCTGTCATACCGCCTAACAGTCTGATGGAGTTACAGCTTTTTAATAGCTGTACCCTTATGGATACCAAAATACCAAGCTACAGTGTCGCATCCAGAGATAGCGTAAGAAGACAGCAAGCCGGTCGCGACATTTCGTTGATTTTAGGCAGTTTTGCGATTGTCTATAACTCCTCCTTCTCTCACTGTTGGTTTCATGATGACCACTAATGAAAGTTCCAGGAAAACATAGTAATAGATCAACAAAACAAACACGTCTGTATCATCAGCTGACACAGACAGCAACCATTTTCATTATCAGAATAACGCCAGCTGGTTCGTGTTTTTAAATCAGCTTGATTTGATTTTGACACCTTTATATATTTCATTGGGCGTATCATGATCTCCTGACACCACCAACGTGTGTGTTTGCGTGCAAATGAGGTGAAAGTCTTTGTCCGTGCATAAAGCATTACACATCAGAGCGATCAGTTGTTGTTTGTGCTCAGTGACAGCTAGTATAACATTATGTGGTGGTGATGCCATGTCACCCGTTAGTTTGTACACCCTTGAGACATTGGATTGTCTTCCTGACCTTGCCATATTATTGGTGCTGAACTCCTTGTATTGGTCAAACACTAAGTAAACATCATATTTATTCAGATCTGCTGATGTATTATGAAAGACTTAGAGTTGTCAATATAGTCATGTATCTTTCCGTCTTAGGGCCAGTTAATGACATACAGGATAGCACACCCATCGGTTACTGAACATGTGATCTGGCTTTCAATGTGCCGTTAGACATGTCAACTTTCAATTGATTCTTTATCACCGATTTGGGTTGTCCATTTCTGATTTCCCCTGTTTCAGTAAGCATAGCAGTATGCGCTGGAGCATTTTCATGGTTTAATATATGGTTAATGTCAATTTCCATAGAACTACCGTGTATTCCAATCACTCTTGAATTAATCAATCACTCTTGAATAAATCAGATTGATGCCATACACGTATAAGTTGCCTAAAACCCTAATGTGCTTTCTGGACACAAACTGTGTTTCAACCTATTTAGATAGTGACCCAAACAAATGCCCGGCAATGAGTTTTAAAATTCAATAATTTGGCTTTAACCTATATCCATTGCTTGATCAACCATATCAAACGTTGGAACTATCGTTCCAGTCATGATGTTTAGTAGACTGGGATGGATACTGGCTTAGATGTCAATTTCCTCTGCATACTTGCTTTATCCTTAGCAGCTGCATTAATCCTCCCCCGCTTTTCTTCTTTGTTTTGTTTATCAGTGTCCACTAAATTGGCACTGCTCGTTTCTCTCAGATCTTCTTCCATAACGCTGCAAATATGCAGGCTAAAATTCCAAACCTTGAGAGTTTAAGGTGTAAGTGTTGAAACTATAATTCCCTTCTTGCCATTGTCATATCTCATAAAAATCGTTTCTATGAAAATCCCCCCCCCTGACCCCACAAAACTCATCAGGAAGTGAATACCACCGAGACGTCGTATTACATCCTTAAACCAATATGGGAAAGCTCAGATAATATTGACTGCAACTCTTTATAGTTGTAGACCACCTGTAAGGACATTGAAGTTCTGACCAAACTGTGATGATAATACTTTTGCATTTTTAAGAGATGTCATTATCGTGTCTGGGTCTGCAGGTTTCATATCTATAAATGGCAAATACTCTATCTTTGTCTTTGGTCTGACTGTATGCCCCTGCTCTTGGCAGAACCGCGTTTTCAATTGTATTCAGGACATGACTATGTGGTTAGTGTATCTTAAAGAAACCAAGTTTGCTTTACATGATTCGCGGACCCAACAATTTTGGCTAGAAGTTTCAGTGGCAAAACCTTTTTTGTGCCATTTCTACCGGAATCTGTGCTTTCTCCGTCCTTGAATTCGCGCAATTCCTACTTACCTTTGACACTGCATTTTTTTAATGATCTGAAGAAACATTCTTCCATATGTTTTTTCGACAGAAACATATTTCGACGGAAATAGTAATGGTGAACGCAACAACAACGGAAGTAACTAATCTTTAAACACGCTTCACTTATCAAAGGGATGTAACTTGTGTAAACTATTATTTAATGCATTAGGAACATAATTAAGAATCATAATTAATTTTGTTTGTGTAGTCCAATCTAACTCGATGTAAATCAAACGGGTATAAGTCATTTGTGCTTAACGAGTATGTGTACTTGATGTGCGCACCTAGTGTATTTTGAAGTACATTAGTATGTTAATTAAGATTTCTTAGTTTCCTTGTCTGTTATCTTTTCATGTATAGGTAAAATAATACATTTTAGGGATTGAAGTGAATAATATTGAATAGTCTTTACAGAATGCAATTAAGAAATACCGTTTGTTCAGTTTGTATAGCATGAAATTCCGATTAAATGTTACAGTAGTGGAATGGGAATTTTAACTGCAATTATTTGCATAAGCGTCCATTTTGGCAGCCATCTTGCGTATAATCTGGAATTTGATTTCGATTAGTTCACTTCCAAAACATTAACCATCATAACATTATTCTATTTTAGGCTGAAAAGATCCAAAATAATGGATAAAGTCATTATTATATAACCAAAAACGTTAGACTACTGAAAACGGCGGCCATCTTTGACGCCATCTTTGATTTCTCAAAAACCCCAAAGATACCAACCCGGCATTATTTGGATTCTTCATCAGTAGCATGCCCACTTACAAAAACAGACTTAAACATTTACTATACACCTCAACGTCGGGTATATGTCATTTTCTGACGGACTACAACGCGATATTCAAATAATGTGTCCATTTGTGAATGAATATAGTTGAATAACTCAACCTCTGGCATAAAATATACAACTCTTTTTCGGCGCGGATTCGGCAGATGCGGCAGTTATCAGGTTTATTGCAGCTAAGAAAACTGGTCTGAAACGCGTGGTATTAACCTTAATTGTTCGCTCGCAAACAACAAAAATGATGCTCGTAACGTAAAAGTGTACTTTTTCATTGTGTGATTTATAAGGTTTTTATTTAATAATAAATAAGTTGCATTCGTATCATTACGATTCAAATCACCTCGCTGTAAATGGTTTAAAGTGAACGCGAATAACGCTCAGTCCATCCCTAACTAAAAATGCATAAATAACTCTGTTCTTGCAAAAACGTTTACGTACATCGCCATCTATCGAATCTACATCGAAAAAGAGAATACTATTCGTCTACTTCAATGTGCGCATTCGATGAAAATTGTGTTTTTGATAACAGATGACGAAAAAACACCATCAATTATTACAAATGAAATATATAAAGAAATAATTCGTTGCATTCGTATATAGTCCGAATAATATAGCACACTTAACTACATCGATATGTTGTCACCCTTAACTACATTCATTTAAGTCGGACTCCGTAGCTTCATTTAGCTTAATAACATTGAACTGTATGTGGCTACTTAACAATATTTTGAGATACTCACGCGCGAACTAAAAATAAATATTCTTCAGTGCACAACTTGGACCATTTGTTTAGAATTGCCAAAGTCTCCACATATCTACCTCGCTCTTTCTCTCTCCCCAACGCCGCCCTCACTATCTCCACGTATTATGATGGCGGAATCGCGAAAGAACGATTCGATGATATAAGAAGACGGAGCGATTACGCGAGATTACGGTGCAATAATGCATAATCTTGCGTTTTAGACCTTATAAACACAAAGGTAAAAACTTTGAGAACATGATGGGAGATTGAGATCTTAAAATATTATTCTTTTGAATCGCGATCTCGCGTAATCGCGTCGTTAGTTTGCGCCTTTGAATCGTGTTTTCGCGTGTTCGAACCTGCATGCAGCGGTCGACAATGCAAATTGTCTAAGAGGCACTAACGGAATACTGTAACATGCCCTTAATGATTTCTTCACCGCTATTAACTGCATACAAAGATTAACAAGAGCTTTCATGTAATACCCTTGTTAGGAGTTATTTTAAACAAACAGCAGTGACGAATACCATTTTGGGCCGCCTTGCACAGGCGCCGTATCTTTTCCGCATACATTGCACTATCTGAAGGCATTATGATTTAACATCACGAACTGTGTGCATACTTATTCTGAGTTTGTATTTTAGACTCAAAGGAACAATATAGCGTATAGGCCATTAAAGTGTTATCATAAAATATAACGTCCGTCATAAGTTTTACAACACTAACATGACGTAGTAGAGTAAAACATTTTTTTAGTTGAAGTTGTCTTGAATTTTAGTAATTCGTAGTTAAGTCTCGGATTCAGACTCGTAATAATTGTGGAAAGGTTTTTATTTTTTGGCAACCGTCCACTGAGGACAGTGTGACACATACAAAGGACAGTGTAAACCACCACTGAGGACAGTGTGACCTGTCAATGAAGACAGCGTTTGAAAGGTCGACATATCTATTTAAAATGTCCTTACTGGAAATATACATTTACATGTGCGAAGTTGATAAGCTAGCTACTAACAGGCACTGAATATTTCATTGTGTGTGTTGATTTGGTGGCTGCTTTCAGCCATCTTTATGGCGTATAAGTGGGTTTGAATGACGCCAACACAACACGCACGCGGATGGCTCCTACCCTGTAGCTTTTATAACGCGTCTAAGCAGCGCTTGCAGAGATGAAGATATGCCAATGATGTGTTGCTACGGCGTTTCCAACGCGCTCTTTTTAGTGCCTCGTGCAGGAGCCATATTCGATGTATTTGACATAAGGTTGAAAAAGTCACGGTAACATGGCATTCTATGCATAGACACTGCGCCAAAAAATGCTGGCGACTGCACAACGAGCACCTTTGTATTGAAAGCCAAAGTGGACCCCCGCTAAAATACATGTACTTATATAGTAACTATCGGAATTGTCAATTTTCGCGGAACTTTCACTTTCCGCGAAAAAACAATGCCAGCATGGCCATCAAACATTAGATAAAAATCGAAATCTAAAACGCGCGGATCTTTCATATAGATCTTTATTTTCCGACGGAACAATTATCTTTCAACCATGTAGAAAAAGCGGTCTCAATTAATCGCGCGGAACATATTCTGTACAAAAAGTAGTGTATAAAATCGCGCGGAGATTGTAGAATGCTATTTGAAGAAATCTATTAAAGAGAGAAAATCCAGTAAAATACCGGATCCAAAAAGCGCGGACCACAAATATCGTCCTCGAAAATTGAGCATTGAATGATTGTACAAAAGGCGGGTTGCTAAGTGTTAGAATCCCTAGTTACCCGATGTAATTTGATTGGATCCGATACTTAGAAATAACCGATCAGAAGCTTTATAACACATGCAACACAATCAGTGCGTTCATTAAGTGTAACGTTTCAGGTTACAATATACTTAATCATTTTGGAGTGCAATGCCATACTCTCTAAAAACATGAACATCATTTATAAGAAGACACAATGCTCTGTAGGGGCACTTGCCATAACTTTATTCTAGAATGTTTCTTTGTGCATGTGGTAGGAAAAACATTGATGTTTAACAGAAATTCACTCTTTTGGAAGGTTGGAGACTACACGAGACTTTGACAGATGGCGGGAAACCCTCATCCACTGGTACGAAGCCGGCAAATAGATGGCTGTAAAACAGTGACCGCTGATTCGTGTCGAGTTCTCTCTTGCAAAACACATGACCTATCTTTTTATTGTTTAAATTAACTCGGCTTGGAGTGCTCTTTAAGAAAAGGTATGGGTATGAGGGTGTCTATGCGCAAACGTTTGACTTTATTTCGTGTTAAAGTTATTGCTTTCACATTGAATTTTTGTAGGAAATCTTTTGGTATATTGTGACCTAAACTTACTTTAGGTAAAAATGAAATATCATCTGCAAGTGCAAAATATGACTGGGAAAGCTGATTTTTGGTCATTTCTTTGCAAAAGAGAAGAAAATAAGTGCATGAATTCAGATCATTTGACCTGGAATAGTTGATTTTCAAGTTGACCCCCTACCCTTATATAGCCGAATAAGGGCTAAATTGCTTTCCGACTTAAATTCAAAGTCATATTGGTTGACCGTGTAGCGTTAATGTGCTACATGAAGTCAGAATTCAACGCCAGGGATTTCATGATCCAGTAACGCAACAATAGCTTGTGCGTAAAGCATGACCATTCAAACAGAGCCCCATTTCACCGACATGAAATGGCGTACATTTTTACAGTTTGGACAGTGCAGGAGACGCTTAACTAAGCCAGCCTTCATATTTAGTACAATCATGAATATAACAAGCTTTATAACTTCATATTATTCATAGAAATACACTTAAAAAACATAAAAGCATGTGTTTTTTTTTCATTTAAAATCTATTTATATTAGGTATTTGGACTTTTTCAGGTAGAGGAATGTCTGCGACTAAGCCGAGGGCCACTGGATATGGGTTGTTGATGGCAAAATAGGTAATAATACTAAATTATTATCATGTACACAAGCAAATAAGCATATTTCAGATGCTTAAGATGTGAAATACTGTCATAATCAGGTTTGTGGTCACTTAAACCCTTGCCGTCGTGCAATTCCCCGTGCAGTTTGAATCGATAGGTTCGCGTCCTGACGCGTAAAGCTCATGCTTTGTTGGCAGCGGAAGTTGGCACTTAACAGGTTTATCCTTGTTCCTGAGCATGTATGCAGTACAGCTGAATTGATTTGCTACTTGTAACCCTACAATTAGCTTGTGTTTGTTATTGTTTTCTCACAATATGCTTACAGTCCTGGTTCTGGCTTGAAAGGATGTCGCGTCCGACTTAAACATCGGACTGTTGTAGCAAGTGTCCCCTTCATCATTAACCTTAGAGGGATCATTTTGCCAAAATTTGGCACTTTCAGCAACCAGTTTTGTTTTTTATTTGGTTCATACTTCTCTTATTCAGTGATGTAAGGGAAGTATTGACCTTATTCGCTTGTCTTTGCATACAAAGGTGCCATGGAGCAATGATATTTGTTGTGTTGAGAATTCTGCGGGAAGCTGTGTCCACAGAAGAAGTACTAGAAACCCCTTGCAGGAAGCCTGCATTGATCTGAGCTGCCTTTCTGCCCCTGTTACTACATGGAACCTCATTTCTTAGCTTATAAAGCTTGCCCACATATATGTTTCTTATTAATTTTAACCTTTCCTTCCAGTCTAAAACCCCAAAATGAGCTTTTTTTCTTTCGCTCGGTTATGAACCCCCATTTTGACCAGATTGCCACCATAAAAATAGTCAAAAGGACTTATTTTGTGCCCAAATTATGAAATTTTGTATTCTCTTGAACCTCTAAATGAGAGCTGGCGGTGCATATTGACCGTGTGCTGCAGTTTAAAGGCACCAATGACATTATATGCTAAAATATATCATTGGCTGCTGGTAAATACATAGGCTTCGAGCGACAAGGCGCTTTCAAGATTTCACACTTTTATTGGTGCAAAACAACAACTTATTGGAAGCTTATTGATTTCTACACTTCAAAGTATCTTTGCTCTCTCATTTTTGCTAATTTGTTTACTGTCTTGGATGAAATAATTGTTTGTTTTTTTACTTTGAAATTGACATTTTTGGGGTGATTTAAAAAAAAAGAAAAAAAAAGACATTATCAAAATTGCTTAGAAAGAAAATATGTAACAAATTCATTCTTTCCCCACCCCGCATAAGCCCCACGTGCCTGTCCATTTGGTTTGTTTTGGTATTTTGTCGCAGATATTGAACACAACAGCTTTAAATCTTAAAGGGACATTTAAGCTTTAACAGGCCTAAAAACGCCTTCTTCGGACCGAAAACACCCGCGTGTGAAAATATTATATAAAATGGCCAAATGGACAGATAATCAAGCCAAACTTAAGATATTGGTGCAATATGAATAGGAAAATAATAATATGCAAGAAAAACACATTTTAATTAGAACATATTTCTCCTTTAGGTTACAATATACTAAATCATTTTGGAGTGCAATGCCATACTCTCTAAAAACATGAACATCATTTATAAGAAGACACAATGCTCTGTAGGGGCACTTGCCATGACTTTATTTTAGAATGTTTTTTTGTGCATGTGGTGGGGAGAACATTGATGTTTAACAGAAATTCACTCTTTTGCTTGAAGGTTGGAGACTACATGAGACTTTGACAGATGGCGGGAAACCCTCATCCACTGGTACGAAGCCGGTAAATAGATGACTGTAAAACAGTGACCGCTGATTCGTGTCCAGTTCTCTCTTGCAAAACACATGACCTATCTTTTTTATTGTTTAAATCAACTCGGCTTGGAGTGCACTTTAAGAAAAGGCATGGGTATGAGGGTGTCTATGCGCAAAAGTTTGTTTTGTGTTGAAGTTATTGCTTTCACATTGAATTTGTGTAGGAAATCTTTTGGTATATTGTGACCTTCAAGATGGCGGAGCGAATTGCGTGGTTATTGTTTCTACTCGATGAATTCGCAGATAATTCGGAAATAGATCAGATTGGGACCAATAACTTTATTGCATACGATCATTTACATGTATTACCAGGTTTGTATTTGTACTTTTTTAATATTGTGTAAAACGATCCGATAATATGCATAATGTTGACAATTGTTAATTAAATGAGCCGCGTTCTGAGAAAACTGGGCTTAATGCATGTGCGTAAGGACTAAAGTGTCATCCCAGATTAGCCTGTGCAGTCTGCACAGGCTAATCAGGGATGCCAATTATCGCTTTTATGGTATTTTTAGTTTTATGGAAGTTCCTCATTACCATAAAATCAAGTTAAGGCGGAAAGTGTCGTTCATGATTAGCCTTTGCAGTCCGCACAGGCTAATCAGGGACGCCATTTTCCGCCTAAATTTGGGATGACACTTTACGCACATGTATTAAGCCCAGTTTTCTCAGAACCCGACTCAAATAATAACTTATTGTAATGTTATGTACTTGTGTCTTGTATTCGTTCAATTGAACGTCAATATATTAATGAATTTATTTTTGTTTTCAACCTATTAATTCAAATAAGGTATTGTTTCGATTCCGTTTTTAATTTTGTTATTGCTGACGTAGATTAAAACATTTCGTCATAAGTTTATAAATAAAATTATTAATTATTATTTTTTAAATCTTTTATATATAAATTTTGTCGGTGTATGTTGCCAGTATATAAATATTATATGGCTGACAGGGTGACAGTAAATTTGTCAACTTGAGGGCATGCTGTCAACAAATGCGAAGCCGATGTTGACAGTATTTTTCCGAAAGTTGACAAATTTACTGTCACCCTGTCAGACATGTAATATTTATTTTATTATACCGAACAAACTTTTCAAACATGAACAATTAATAAGAAGCATGAACAATTTTAATATTCAATAATTGTATTTAAATACAGCAATGAATAACCATTTATATTTGATAACAAAAATAAAAGTACACTGGTTAACACAGTCAATTTCCTATCACTTGATTACGCAATTTATGACGTTGTAAACAGACGACAAAATGGCAAGCAATATTGCCAGCAAACGTTTTTCAACGATAAGCGAGGAGGATTTGAAGGTTAACACAGTCAATTTCTTATCACTTGTTCGGTATAATAAAATAAATATTACATGTCTGACAGGGGTCACTCTGTCAGACATGTAATATTTATTTTATAATACCGAACAAACTTTTCAAACGTGAACAATTTATAAGAAACATGAATAATTTTAAGATTCAATAATTGAAGTTAAATTCAGCAATGAATAACCATTTATATTTTGATAACGAAAATAAAAGTACACTGGTTAACACAGTCAAAGTATTCTTTCCTAATGGTGCAGCACAATACCAAATGTCACTGGTCTCTTGAAATGATTCTAACGGTCTTTGCCATAATGCTTCGAGTTTAGGGTTCAGTTTAGATAGGTACTTCTCAAAGCATCGAACTGGACAAAACGTACTGACAGGCTGCTCGTAGATCTTTCCTTCTTCTGTGGTATCATCAGGCGTATCGTCAATCCTAAAAAGATGAATTCATTTAATTAGACACTGGTCTGACATTTAAAATTGCCTGAAACCAAAAATAAATATGTTTGCTAAAAGATTATGCGGTTTCACCACTAAAAAATTCCATGTAATGTATGTTTTTTTTCCTCTGTCAAACAAATTAACAGCCACCTTGTATAGTTAAATTCTTTGAATCAACTGCCAGCTTTTAGTACAATTACTACGATTTGAAAGGTTGACATTATAATATTTTTTAATTGAACCTACCCGTGATTTGTTGTTGATTCTGCGATGGCCTGGCTAATGAACTTTCTCCCGGTTGAATCAGTTGCTATTGTTATGTTGACTTCGTCATTGACCCTTAATTCTCTTGACCTCTCCTCAGACTGTAGTACATTAAGTTAAACCACACCCTGTTTTGAAAACCACATGGAGTGTTAATATGTTAATATTAAACGGTACACTGTTGCCACTTAATTTTTCAAGATCGCTGTCGGATATTACAGGTTTGTGGTCGACACTCCCATGTCCACTTCGCTTAGGCTGCTTAACTTTTGACTTGTAGCTTTCATTACTTGATGAAAATTGCTGGTATTTCAAATTAATGTTATACGTGCTTAAGAGATGATTGGAAATTCCATACTTCAGACTGTCCAAAGACTTTTTTTAGTCCATCGCCGTTTTTCTTACGTACAGATGCATAGCCATAGAAAAACAAAAAGCGTAACTCAATAGCTGGTTGGTAAGTTGGATTTTCCACGAGATCACCTAGATCCATGTATTTGGAACGAAGAAATGCGTTGTACAAGTTCATACCATGTTTAACTACACGTTTAGTGTTTTTAGAGTCCTTGTCACGATCCAATGCCTTCAAATCCTCCTCGCTCATCGTTGAAAAACGTTTAATTGCCATTTTGTCGTCTGTTTACAGCGGAAAGGCAAAACTGCGTATTGCGCATGCGCGAATGGGACAGTATAATTTTCGAACATTCCGCACGTGGTTACAAAGGCAGCGGATACAGTATTTTTGTACAGTATTTTTTTTCCCGCTGGTGGCACGTGATTGCCAAGGCAGCGGGCGACAGTACTTATGGACAGTAAATTTTTTCCCGCTGGGTCTGACAGAATTTCTATGTCACGATGGCCTATGGGAGTTTAGCATTGTGAATAAAAGTGAGGTATAATAATAATGGTTGAAGATATGCCAAACAAATTGTGCCACTCTATACAGAAAGATTTCAGGTCTCAATTTCGACTTCAAAGGTCAACATATCACTGATATCAGGTTTGTCAGCTATTGGTTTGTATTATTCTTATCCACACTGCAGCAAGAATAACTGGATAACTTTACTTTTCAATAGCTATTACATGTGATTTAAATTAATCATGTGTCTAAATCATTTACTGAATGCGGCTAATTCTCCACTTGACAGTGTTGTATGTTGGAAGATTTTTGTGACAAACACTTGGAGTAGATCTATTTTACTCCCAAACTTCCTTTAAGAAAGCGCAGCCGCTGTAGAGTAATGGAAAGTCTACTTCTTTAAAGTATTTATAAGTGAATAGACCCTTTTCACAATAAGCCAATAGTGCGTAGTCAAATGACTCGCAGAATTCCAGAATGAGGCTTAACTTATAGAGATTTCTAATAGTGCATCGCAATATCGCTCTGCTTTTGATCATTCGGCGACTTAATGATATTGCCAACACAAGTTGACTTTGTCAGGAATAGCCGTTAATTACTTAATAGATATTTTCCATTTAAAGTGCCAATATATGAAATACATTTTCTTGATTAAAATACTTGTTTGTATTCAATTTTTAGCGAAGCTGTTTTCGGAGAAAACCCGAGCTATTGGGATAGCCTGCTCGTCGTCCGCCGTCCGCAAGTTTATTTTTGTTAAATATCTGTTAAATATTTTGTTATTTATATTATAATATAAAAGTTATGTATAGGGAATTGAGGTACCTGCACATTCTTTTATTAAACATAACTTGTAATACACAAAGGTAACTTTTATGTGAAAAAGTCATGACTATTGCGAATATGGTTAGTTTTTTGTTAGGCTCGCAGGAAGTGGCTCTAACCTTCATATATAAACAACAAGAGATGTGTTCGTCAGAAACACAATGCCCCCTATTGCGCCGCCTTTGACCTTGAAGGCAGACCTTGACCTTGAACTTCCACCACTTAAAATGTGCAGCTTCATGAGAATGCCGCTTTGATTTTTTTTACCTTGAAGGATGACCTTCACCTTGAACTTCCACCACTCAGAATGTGCAGCTCAATGAGATACACATGCATGACAAATATCAAGTTGCTATCTTCAATATTGAAAAAGTTATGGCCAATGTTGAAGTTATCGGATGGACAGACGCCATATATTTGACATTTGACTTTGAAGGATGACCTTCATCTTTCACCATTTAAAATGTTCAGCTCCATGAGATACACATACATGCCAAATATCAAGTTGCTATCTTCAATAGTGAAAAAGTTATGGCCAATGTTAAAGTTTTTGGACGGACGGACAGACGCCATATATTAGACATTTGACCTTGAAGGATGGCCTTGATCTTCACCTTTTACCACTCAAAATGTTCAACTCTATGAGATACACATGCATGCCAAATGTCAAGTTGATATCTTCAATAGTGAAAAAGTTATGACCAATGTTTAAGTTGTTTTCGGACGGACGGACAGACTGACTGACATACTAACTGACGGACAGTTCAACTGCTGTATGCCACCCTACCGGGGTCATAAAAATCTGAAGGAGTATTTATGAAAAAACTGTAATTAAGTGTGCAATCTGTTACATTATAAACAATCAAATGAAACAAAACTTAGAAGCTTCACTTCATTTACTCAATACTTTGTCTGGCTGGCGTGGTGGATATGGTGTCCACCTAGTGATGGGAACGTTTTTGTTTCAACCCTGTTTATGAGAAACCCTCAACGCTCTATCTTCATATATTCTAAGTACTGATTATCCCAAAAAAACGGACTCTAGCATGTCTTAATTAGCCTAAGGATTTCAATTCAATCAAGCTTAAATAAAATTGCTAAATTCTAGCATAAATTACACATATATTGTTTTTATTTCAGGGACTTTACATCTCACAGTCATTTCAGCATGTAGAGTCTTGTCGACAATGATGGATCAGTACATCAGATTTCCAGAATCTCGTCATGAGCTGAAGATCATTGCCGATGAATTTCATCAACTATGTGGAATGCCTGGCGTTGTAGGGGCTGTTGATGGATCCCACAGTGTATGTCCTGCTCCAACATTCGAGCATAGGTCTTTGTTTATCAACAGTTTAGTTCTGTTCTTTAAGCAGTCTGTGACAGTAACTTGAAATGTTTGGACATATGCCCTGGATGGCCAAATTCTGTGCATGATGCCCTTGTATATATGAACAGCCCAGTAGCGCATTAAATTGAAAATCTTCGGAATGAGTACCAAGTTCTCGAGGATTTAGCAATCCACCTGACAAGAAATCTCTTGTTCTGTATCGAGGCCATGAACATTTGTACCATTTGCGAGAGAAAATCAGCAAGTGCCATTCATCTAAGAGTTGATGTGTGACGGGCATTTGGTCTCTTGAAATGCAAATTCAGGCGGCTAAAATACTTGACCATGCTCGTGGAGCTGGAGATGTTGCTAGTGATCTTTGCTTGTTGTGTCCTTCACAACTTCGTTCTGCTGCAAGAGTCAGACACAGAACCTGAAGTTGACACATTTGATAAGATAGACATATATCCTCCGAGGCAGTTGGAAATGGTCAGGCCCACCGAGCAGCAGAGGAGAAGATGCGTGCTATTGCCCTGGAACTGTGATGGGTTAACAAGTGATATGAATTCCCTACTGCGATATTTGTGCCTGTGTCCATGCTTAATAGCTGATAAATAATTGGAAGTCATAACCTGGTGGTGTTGGTGGGACTATGAATTTTGTGAAGGTAAAAAGAGTGGAAAATATGATTAAAAGTCGAAGAGTTCTGTTATTGTTAAGCATGCTTTATTGACTTGTATTGTTTCAAAGATAGCAATATTAACAGAATAAAATGTTCATAATTTGAACATTCTACTGCTTTCAGCAACATTTTATTTGATATAGTACAAAATGCTGTATCATGTTCTATCAATCCGTTTTGTGAACAATCACATTTCTATGTATATTTGATAATTTGTCACTGGATTTTACACGCGTTAGCCCTACCATTAGCCCAAGCAGGTATTGCTTAGGAGTTTTGCCACCTTCTAGAAAAAAATTCTTCTCAGGAACAATTGCATTTGGGAAAGTAAATGGCTAGTAAAATTTGGATTCCTTTGAGTTATCCAAGGTTATCAATTTATGTTTGATGAATTTGCAATATAAAAAAGCTTTGACAGAATTTTCCAACATAATGTCACAGAGTCGAAAGAAAGTGTATGGAATGAAGTGGAAGTTGATTTAATGTGTAATACACATGCATAGGCTACTTTGATTCAAATTTGTGTTTTCACTAAAACTGCAAACATAGTAAGCTTAATGGTATTGCAACTAAATAAAAGATTCAGATTTAAATTTTATTATTTGAATGCGCTGTCTGAAAAGGTTAATAATAACACAACAGCAATTATACTTATTTTAAGTTATTTTAAGACTTCGGTTCCAAAAAAACTGCCATAGCACCTTTAAATTTGGTATGTAATTATTTCATTTAAAAGAATGACACAGTGGTAAAGAAGTTTACTCTAGAAGACCCTGGTTTGAATCCCCATGACACCAATAATCTTTTTCTTTTATCAATACAGCCTGGCTTTAATGGACCGATGTTCATACTAATGCAAGTAACTTGCAACTCTCTACCCGAAATGGGAGATGGTGGAATGCAAAATTAATGGCTGTGCAACTTAAATTATCTATTCATACTCAAACAATATAATGTTGATTTACAGTATCTTGTGCAGCATGCATCTAATACTACAGCTAAATTTTCTTACAAATAATATTACAAGAAACACTAGTCATTAAAGACTTAACTTTATTGCATCAAACATTTAGCAGGAATAAAATATAAAGAGACAAATTATTGCAATTTTTTCATCTGAACATACGAGTCTTGATATACAATCCCATAGCATACAAAAACGACAGTTTACTATTTCTACGTTCTATCTGTCAGCATAAACACAAGATGGCATTCACTGTGCAATGAAACACAAGCAATCCTATTACAATTACAATTGCTTTTAATTATATGAACTGTACCTTCACTAACATTCAAGAAATTTAATATAAATTCATGATGAAATGAAAGCTTTTTCTTGTCTTAAAATAACTTGATACTTTGCAATGACAAAACAGTACAACTCAACATACAACTTATCCAACAAAATATATTTTAATGACACAATATTTTTATTCAACAATAGGAATAGCTTAAGGTTGCAACGTATTACACTAAAGTCACCGTGTCAATCTAAGCAAAGAGTAAAATCATAAAGAGATGCCCACAACAGATGATGTGCAAGCTGGCTCTGACTCAGATTTAAACATCAGTTCATATGAAAGCTGGTTATCACAAGTATGTGAACAGCCGATGACGTGCAAGCTGACTCCAAGACAGATATCCTCAACAGAGATTGTCCTTGCTGGCTCTGACTCTAATGTCCACAAGTAAATAACATGCAAGCTATCTCTGACTGATGGTTTCAACATATGACGTGCAAGCTGGCTCTTACACATATGTCCACAACAGATTACGTGCAAGCTAGCACTAGCACGGATGTCCACAACAGAGGATGTGCAAGCTGGCTCTAATACTGATGTCCACAAGAGATGACGTGCAAGCTGGCTCTAATGCTGATGTCCAAAAGAGATGACGTACAAGCTAGCAGTGCCTAGCACTAGCACGGATGTCCACAACAGAGGATGTGCAAGCATGCTCTAATACTGATGTCCAAAAGAGATGACGTGCAAGCTAGCTCTAATACTGATGTCCAAAAGAGATGACGTACAAGCTAGCAGTGCCTAGCACTAGCACGGATGTCCACAACAGAGGATGTACAAGCTGGCTCTAATACTGATGTCCAAAAGTGATGACGTGCAAGCTGGCTCTAATACTGATGTCCAAAAGAGATGACGTGCAAGCTGGCTCTAATACTGATGTCCAAAAGGGATGACGTGCAAGCTGGCTCTTGCACGGATGTTCACAACAGATGACGTGCAAGTTAGCACTAACACGGATGTCCACAACAGAGGACATGCAAGCTGGCTCTAATACTGATGTCCAAAAGAGATGACGTGCAAGCTGGCTCTGACTCGGTTGTCCACAACAAATGTCAGATGGGCAAGCTGGCTCTGCCTCAGATATGTACACAGACGATGATGTTCAAGATGGAAACACTGCTACAGCTATAAAATACAAAAACTATGTTTCATACTTGGGTATTATTCTACTACATGTATTTTTTCCACAATACAGAACACTATACTCATTATTTGCATTTGATATCTGAAGGTTTACCAGATGCTTTGTTTGTGTGAAGATAGTTCATACCAGAAATTAGCCGTAAAACACTTTTTAGACATAATGTGCATTCTGCTTTAAGAAATATAGCTCAGAATTCACTGGTTAAATCAATTGTTTTGGACTAAATTGGCTTGCCATGCAGACAAAATGGTAAGTTTTGAAACTGTGTCGTATCTGGTGTGAATCTTGTTTTATTTTATTTGGTCAGTATATCAGACGTGTACACCTGTTATATGTTAACTGTAAGAGTTTAAAATGTCTTGACAGTAATTGTGTTTGTAATCAATTGTATTATATTTCAGATTTGTGTGACAGTTAAATATAATAATCAATAATCTTGTTCTGCATGCCGGTCAAATTGTTCCGTGGTAAACACCTACCCAGTGTTGTCAACTCGTACCTGTTTTTTAGTTAACTTGTACCTACCCGAACTAAACCCGTATCCGATATACAGAAATAGGTGTATGATGGTTAGCTTATACGTAGAACTCATAGAGACAATTTTTATTTTCCTCTTGATGCTTCCACTTCAATTATCTAAGCATTTCTCACGCAAGTTGTCTGCTACATATATGTATGAAGCAGCGAAAGTGTTGATGAAAATTGACACTTGTGGCTGGTGTCTTTCAAAGTTTTGACAATTGTGACAAAATACGACAAATGTAACAATGTGAATAGTTTGAATGAGGTACGAGTTGACAAAAATGGGTACGAGTTGACCAAGGTACGAGTTACCTTTGGGATGAATTGCCTGTAAAGCCTTGTTCTTTTTCTTTTTAATTGAATATGCATACGGTGCTGGACTAGAGCACACGACTACCATAACAATAACTTGGCTCTCTACTAACTGAGCTTAAGGGAAGATGTTTCTAACCCACAAACACTATATTTCACAGGATATTTCATTTTTTGACGACATATGACGTGTAAACTTATGTTTTATCAGAGACGTTTGCATATCGACAAACCGTGAAAACAACACTCGATACTCTTGAGCTGTTTTAATTGCATTCAAATTCATAAGTCATGTATGTTAAATACTAACCGCATGGCAAATGTCACCAAAATTGATCACTCTTTCGCCCTTAAAAGGTTTTGTGTTAATGTGAAACAATCGTCATCATGATGACTGCATGAATGCTGGATAAGACGCAAGTTTTGATTGGTTCATTCTATGTGTCGCAACCAATCAAGTTTTATCGCGTAACCACATAGCAACCCGAATTTCGTGCAGTTATAGACCAGTTTCACATTCCGACCACCGTTACTATTTTTAGATATATCGTGGTGCGGAGAATCTCTGAACGAGGCGGAACGTGTATAGATCTTTGGCGGAGCGAATCGATGATTATAAACCAGTTGATTTTTATTAATTACATTCGGGATTTTCATAGGCACTGACAGTAGTAACAATAACCGCAAATTCATGGATGGGTTGTTAAGTTAATAAATTGATGAGGGGTTATAAAATAGCCATTCTCACAACTTAGTCGTATTTGAAAGCTCAGGTATCTATATCTGGAAAGCCATATAGTACCACTAGTGTATACGTGTATATATATATATATATATATATATATATATATATATATATATATATATATATATATATATATTTAGCAAATCTTTTAGTAGACAACTAAGACTCAAGTCCCACTTTTCAAAAACAGAACCACTTTATAATAACAGCTCTGTTCCTATCGAAAGAGAAAATTCAGAATCACTAACAGAAACCCAAATCCTTAAAAAACAATAATGACATTATTATAAAACCAGCAGACAAAGGGTCCGCGGTTGTCGTTATGGACAAAGAACAGTATACATCTGAAGCCGACCGACAACTCGGCGATGCCAGGTTTTACAGGCGTTTAGACTCTGATCCCACCCAGGAATTTAAGGCAAAAGTAGTTACAAAACTTAAAGAAATGTTACACTCTGGAGAAACCAGCGAAAAAACTTCGACTATCTCACAGTCACCAACCCCAGAGCGGGCCGATTCTATCTTTTACCAAAAATACACAAACCTGGCAACCCTGGACGTCCAATTGTCTCAGCAAATAGCCACCCAACTGAACGGATTTCGGAGTTTGTCGATTACCATCTCAGACCTCACGTAGTAAAACTTCTGTCGTATGTAAAAGATACAACGGACTATCTTACAAAAGCATCATCCGACACTCTATCAAGTGACACATTACTTGTCTCCATGGACGTTGAATCTCTTTATTAAAGGGATCTTTTCACGCTTTGGTAAATTGACAAAATTGAAAAAAGTTGTTTCAGATTCGCAAATTTTCGTTTTAGTTATGATATTTGTGAGGAAACAGTAATACTGAACATTTACCATGTTCTAATATAGCCATTATATGCATCTTTTGACGATTTTAAAACCTAAAAATTATAAAGCGTTGCAACGCGAAACGATTGAATAATTTGGAGAGTTCTGTTTTTGTCGTTAAATTTTGTGAAACTACGAAGATTGCTTATATAAGGTATAAAATACGTCATGCATGTGTACTTGGCGGAATAGCTCAGTAGGCTAAAGCGTTTTTACTTCAGGACTCGGGCAGGACTCTAGGGGTCACTGGTTCGAAACCTGGTCCGGGCAATGTTCTTTTCCTTTTTTTAATTTTATTCTTGATTTTTTACTGGAGCTTTTACGATCCAATGTTTACATTTATCGATATAAAGCATTTAATGAATAAGTTAAAAAATGCCAAAATCTGTGAAAAGGCCCCTTTAATCTTGATTCAAATTCAAGATACCCGTTGTCATCAGAGCACATGTGGTCTGAAGAATTATAATTGCACAAAGATAAAGAAAAATTGTATAGTAAAAAACGGTATTATATAACTTAAATACTCAAAGGTATGTTTGTTGGTGTGTAATATTTTTCACGAACGATCGAACGTGTTAAATGTGTGTTGAATCAATCATAGAAAAAAACAATAGAAAATACAAAGCACTTGAACTTTTTAAATGTTATGTCATTTTTCGTTTTACTTTTATGAATGTTCATTTACAGTGAAAGACAATATTGAAGAATTCTTTTATACAGGGGAAAAAACGAACGTGGAGAAAACTGAACTGTCTATTCATGCACCTTGATTTTCTCTTTAAACGTGATTATGAGTGATAAATATATTTATTTATGTCACTTCATGTCACAAATCTGTTGTGTATGTGTGTCTTTAATTTTCGGAAACACGCTTTCACCCCGTTCAATGAAAATGCTTGTTTTAATTGTGTTCTTCCATTCACTAACGAATACTCTTTATAAGACTATGTAATTACGGAGTTTTATTTAAGCGGTACCCGCTAAATAGGTTTCGTGTTTAGCATAAAAGTTAATTAATATTACAAATCTATGTATAAGTATTAAGCACTTAATTATGTATCTGAAAATTCTTTTACAAGGAAAATCGTTCCTGCGCTAATTTTGACAAGGCAGACATTCGTTAATACGTTGTTTCAGAGACGTAGTTATCTACGTCTCTGGTTGTTTCAACTACCCGGACATTCATTTAAACATTTTTTAAACATCCCGGACAGCCGTTCCAACATTATTTTGACAGACCGGATATAAATACTTCAACATAGTTTTAACGCCCAGATTTCTGCAAGGTTTGGCAAATTAGAGATCTCAGTGTAAGTCGTAATAATCGAATAGTTTTTGACGTTTTCATTATCATGATCACAACAAAATATAACAACAATATAAAGTATAACACAACATAATAAATTATGAGAACAGTATTTTTTTACTATTTTAATAACGACATATTAAAATATTGGATAAAATGCCCAGAGTCTCATATTATTTTGATAAAATGTGATAATAATGACTGGTATAGCAATTTTTGAGAAAGGAATATCCGGGCTGTCCAAATAACGAAGGAACGAATGTCCGGGCTGTCAAAATTATGTAGGAACCATTATCCGCATTGTCAAAATAACGATGGAACGAATGTTCAGGTTGTCAAAAAACATAGGAACGAATGTCCGTCTGTGTGAAAAATAGGCTAGGACGACTGTCCAGCATTCTAAATGTATTATTATGATTAAACTGGCTAATATCTATACAGTATTTAGTTTGAGTATTTGGCGTTACATTAGTCTTAGAAATGACTTCGTTATACTTCCACCACGATAAGACATTGGGGGTACCATACATGGTGTTCAATGACCAGGCACCTACCACGGGTAGACACCATGCTGTTATTAATCTTCTAATGAATCTTCCGCGCGATTTTTGATAAGCAGCCCGCAATTTACATAGCAACCCGACTGTTGTACTGAAGTTCAATGTCTAATTATTCCGACGGAAGATATGATAGTTCCGCGCGATTTTTAGACCCCGCTTTTTGAACGTTGTTTAATCGACAATTGTTCCGAGAAAGATACGAAAGTTCCGCGCGATTTATGCACAGTTCGCGAAGATGGAGATTCAATGAACGTTCCGCGCGATTTTTTGAACCCGCTTTTCTACGATGATTTGCACATCCGCGAAAATATGGATTCCCGAGATTCCTTTGTGTATGAAAGTTCCGCGAAAAATGAAAATCCCGATAGTTACTATATAATTATAGGTATTTTAGCGGGGGTCATCTTTGGCTTTCCATACCTTGGCGTTCTCCATCTATCTTGTGGTATGATTACATAGATTTGTGTCGATACAAATTGCTCGTTTTTATTTATTTGTGACATAATTAATCTCATTGTAATTTCCAGCGAATATCTCTATTCATACGACACACGAACTATAAAATGGTACCATGTTAGTGTTCATGTGTCGTATGAATAGATATCGTTGAGGGAAATTGGAATTAAACATGCAAAACAATAATATAAACGAGCATTTTTATCTACAGACATCTATTTTACCAGGACACATATGGCATTGAAATTTCGGCGATTGCCATAAGGAACAATGATTTTTGTAATTGTTTAGCTTTATTGTACGAAATATTGTTCGAAATTTTCGTAGATTTTGAGTAGTAATGTTACTTTAAAAATGCCTTTAATTAAAACATGGAAATATACTTTTGCATTTGAGATGTTGATAAGCTAGCTTCTATCAGATACTGCATGTACTATTATATGTTTCTACTATCGTTCTCGCAGATAAGCAGGTTTGAAGGTCGCCAAAACGCCAACACGCTGATGGCTCCGACATTATAGCTTTTCTAGCGTGTCGTTACAGCGCTTGCAGAGATGAAGAAGAGCGCAATGATGTCTTTCTACTCTATCCAAATGCGCTCTTTTCAGTGCCTCGTGCAAGCGTTTTATTCGAATTTCATGTATTTGAATAGTCGAAATAATCGGCGACATGGCTTTCTATGCCTAGTCAATGCTCAGGGAGCACATAGGCGTTATATATCGCGGAGGCCGTGAGTGCGCCGCGTAGACATGCTTAAAGTGATGTTTAATGGTTCAGCGACATAAGAGAACTATTTTATAAAGGATAGTCATTATATGAGCACGCGATGGTTATCACGAGCACACACGATACTGTTTATGTGCGGCGTCGATATTATAACGTGCGCTCGCTATAATAATACACGTGCGTAGGCCATAGTATTACGCATGTTCGACTAATGTTATGAGCGCACGCTACAGGTACTACGTGCGAACGTGATAACTATTACGATAGGTGATTAATGGGTATACATGTAGGTGTTTTATTCTTGATCAATATTTACTCAAGCACGGAGGGTCATTATAAAATGATTGCTTATCGCATAGGTAATAATTTAATAAACAAAAAACATTTAATTACTGTAAAGAATTGTCCACTTGACACTTACTTAGTGTGCACAAAAAATCATTTGCAGTAGTTATCGTTATGAATGAAATGAAGAAAAAATGCCAATAAATTGAACGGTAATGTTGTTGCTTAGTTTTCATTGACGTGCACGGTTTTTGTAGGGATGAATCTAAGTTCAACTAAAGACGTGTATCTAAACACTGACCTTGTGATCTTTTTTTCCTAACGATATTAGCTCGAATGCGTATGAGTTCGGTAAATTGCTTTCATTTATGTTATTTTCTATATTTTAGTGTAGTTACACCTACTGTTAAACCGGATGCGAGCGCTCAATATTTTTATGTTAACTTATTTTAGTTAAATTGCACGTTAAACGATATATTATCCATAACTTTTGCAAGTGAATACAATTTTACCCACTGAACGGTGCGCACAGGGCATTTTCCTGTGTGTCATCAGTTTTGGATAAAGGATATTTTGGCTAAACAATTTTCCTATTTTATTTTTAACTGTAAATGGTAGAGATTTTAACTTGCACTGTTAACATGCACATGTTTTGAATAATGAAAATGATAGTATGCTAGATTGATATTATTTTAAATTAATTATAGTATTGTGTAACCCAGCCAGAAAAATCAATGACCACAATGGGGATTGAACCCAGGACCTCACTATTCCAAATCAGCAAGACACTCTACCGCGTCGCTATAAAATCTATCTAATAAAGCAAAGCAGTATCAGTTCTCCTTATACATAACTTGATGTCTTATTTTCCTGAGTTGGTGGTTTAATAATTCAAGCAAATCAATGCAATAATGGATGTTAATGTTAACAATTTGAAAATTCTCACCAATTTGCAGTTTCTGAAAAACATAATTATATATGAAAAAGAAAAGGAATCGATGCACTTACTACTATTTTAAATGCCAGAATTTAATGACCAGCCAGGAGTTGTATAATGAACATGCTGTCATGTGAAGAACACATATTAAAAGCGTTGATAGATAGATATTATACATATTTGGCAACGGGGGGAATTCAACTTAATGATTGCGATATCTGCTATTTATTGCAGCTTCCGTTTAAAACTCGATTGCGTAGTTATTAATTCGCTTGAGTTGGTCGGTTCATCAAATCCCACAGCTAGGGTTTTAAACCGTATACAGCCGCCTCGGTTTCATAGCTGTTTTCTCAAACAAAATAAAAACCCATACTGAAAAAAATTCATTCCCAGCTGAAAAAATCACCATGTACACAAATCACTTTAAGGACTGTGGCTTCTCAAAAAGCCAACTGTGTGTCTCTTCTATGGGACAATCAAGCCTGGGTTATCTAATACTTGTGTATTGTTATAACATATTGCTTACCAGTAGTTTATTTTTTTCGTGAGCAGACATGATTTTTCTCACCGTGTAGATTAAGGTCTATCTTTTTTGTTATCATCGTTTCCTATTGTTGTTTCAGTTAAAAATACTGAAAATACCTTTTTTTGAAGTTAATATTTTTCTTGATATTCCATGGTGATCTTATTCAATCAAAATTATATGCACATGTACTGATTAAAATATTGAATATTTGCTATTGTTGTATATATAATGAATATTCATTAGAATGATAAAGTTACATAGTTTATTCATTTATAAAAGTAATGCATAAGCCAAAACAGGAAAGATGTTTTGCTTTCACTGCCTTATGCATACAATTACATATAAGCCTCATCCTCGATAAATGAATGGGGCTCAATGAATGTGCAGTCCAAACAGTCATATCAGGGACAGTACTTTCCACTATAAAGGATTATTTTTTTAAGGAATTCTCTTTTCAGAAAAAATCCAGTTAAGGCAGAAAGTGTTGACCCTGATTAGTTTGTGCTAAATATACAAACTTATCTGTGACGACTCTTAACGAGCATGCATAAAGAACCCCAGAGCAAGGCCTATATACAATACGCTGTGAATGCCTCACACTTGCCATACATATAATTTAGAAAGCGTATCACAAAAATAATCAACAAACCACTTTATCAATAAACACAGTTTATTAACACATAATTATTTAGATATGCTGTAAAAGGTTACAATAAAATTGATCAAACATGATTGCTAGAGTATTAAATTCCCATAACACATATTGGTCATGTAAAATGAAACATGGCAATGCCAAGAAACAAGTTTCGATGTTTTACTTCTAAATTTTCTTTAATTATAATACTTTCGCAAAAACAATCTACGTCTTCATGTTAGCTACCTACCTACACATACATATCAAATGCAATAACATCATGCAACCTCATATAAGTGAGCTGCAAACTGTTTGAAATTTAGAAACAATGACATAAACATGGCCCCGACTATTTCTGTTAACACTCCCACGCTAGAACTCAGTGTTAGCTTATATGCATGGTTTCATCAAGATTGCCTGGAAACCACCTGTCTTACACATCCGTAAAAAACCTTAACAACCCCTAACCTGGTCCAACAGCATTTAAATATTATAAAATCTAACCAAACATCAGTCAAATAATAAAGTTCTTCAATATAACACGTAGATGCTGTACATAATTAACTTTCAATCAATTCATTAAAAACATTAAGCGTTATAAAACATTAGAGATCATAGATGCCCAGTGTATTGACTAATACTTATTATCATTTATGTACAGTGTAGATATCATTTGAAACTCACAAATATTTATTACAATATTGAAACCATGGCAAATAAATCATTGTTCACTTATTTTCACATTAATTCACTTTGACAATACAATTGTTGGGCATGGGTATTAAACACATAAAGTTATACTTGTACCTTATTTAACATGTAAATTTCGATGGACAAACAACACAATATGACCATGCCACAAAAGCAGGTTAAGCGGATCAACACAGGTGTTCATGTGCCAAGTTATTAAAAAACAACAACATCAATAGATAGTAAAGTTATGGCTACGACAGGAAGTTTCACACAGACCTATAGACGCAGAGTGTGAGTGCAGTTTGCTATATGCTGCAAATTGGAACTGCAACATGAAGCCAAAGAGTGCATAGACAGGATAATATAAAAACAATTTAATTAATTAGACAAACCACCATGATTGGACACCATGTTTACTACAATCTACACAAATTGTTTCAGTGCAGCCCTCATACTACAGTAAAGTAAACATATTTCTACTGTTTAGTGAAACTGAAAATGAAACTTAACAACCCCTAACCTTGTTCAACATCATTTAAATATTATAAGATCTAACCAAACATCAGTCAAATTATAAAGTTCTTCAATATAACACGTAGATGCTGTACATAGTTAACTTTCAATCAATTCATTAAAAACATTAAGCGTTATAAAACATTAGAGATCATAGATGCCCAGTGTATTGAATAATACTCATTATCATTTATGTACAGTGTAGATATCATTTGAAACTCACAAATATTTATTACAATATTGAAACCATGGCAAATAAATCATTGTTCACTTATCTTCACAACAATTTGCTTTGTCAATGTATGGGTAAATTGACAACATGATGCAAGAAACTTAGGCAATCAAACTACGAACATGAACAGTAATTAAAGATAGCAGATACCCTCACCGTGGTTCATTAAAAGAAGGTGCAAAACTTGATTAACATAACAATTAATCTCAAAATTGTGTCTCTTACTACTTTAAATAATTCAAAGACAAAAGCTTAATGTTGATGTATAGCCTCAATTTACGGCACATAAATTTGCAACAAATATTAAATACTAGAGATTGCAAACCAAAGCAAATCCGTCACCGGTTAACCTGTTTCGATATTGGAGCGGTTAACCGGTTAACCGACTGTCTTTGTACCACATAAAAAAACATCCGAAAAACGTATACGTTTACAAAGACCTATACAATATGCATTTTATAGGTCTTTGACGTTTATAAACAATTACATGTATATGCAAATATACCCTGTCTTGTTGATTGTCTTGCAGCCTCATTACTTGTGCGTTGTGAGAAATCCAGGCATGTTCGAACAGTGTCGTCCAAGATTAGCCTGTGCAGTCCGCAAAGACTAATCAGGGAGGAAATTTCAACATACACTGGATTTTCGTTAAGCAGATACTGTTCTTTGTTTTTTGTTTTATGAATTGTGTCTTTGTTTTTATACCGGAGCTCTGTAGCACCGATGTTCAAATCTAGCTATTAAAGGCTTTTAATGACACACTTCAAATAATGTGAACATCTGCGAACATGTCCCATTTTAAATTACACAATAGTATGCGATTGATCACAGGGGTATGATGCAATTGTGGTTATAATAATATTGAAATGCAGTGACATGCCACTGATGCTGGTACTGCTGCTGATGTTGGTACTGCTGCTAATGATGATGATATTGGTAATCATGACACTGCTGAAATTGATGATAATTAGTAAAAGGAAAAGGAGAACTATCATGATGATATATAAAATTTATATTATAAATGCAACTTATTTTTATGTATAATAGTTGACTTTCGAAGTTGCGATAACACCAAAGTGCAGTGCTATACTTAACTATGGCTATATTCGAGTACACAAACGTACTGAGTATTACTTGATCCGCGTCATGCGAAAATAGGTCTTATTTGACATATGTAGCTCCAAACCAATTAACGCCGATGATACCACGAGACCTTGCGTGACTGCGCAGGCTGCTCTGGAGCAACGCTGGCCGCATATAGCATAGGGCCCATTTTCATATAACGCCGTTCAATTAGGATTGAAAGGGGAACGATTACTTTTGAATGCACGTATTGCCTTACATGAAAAGAGAATGAGTCACGTTATGACAACTCACATTACATTAAATATACGCATTATTTATTATAAAATCACTGGTCCCAACATTTAAGTTTTCCCAACAGGGTTTCGTGTTTTGGAAACGCGTAAACATTCTTAAAAGCGTGGTATTTGAAATTCAGCGTTAGTCCGTTTCCTAATGGCATACTACATGAAACGTGATTTTGATCAATGGATAATAAATAATAAATGAAGCGTGTTTATCTTATATGGGATAATATATGATGCTTGTTAAATAACAACTCTATATTATTTTCGCTCTCTCAAAATCTGTGTTCATGTAATAATAAATGAAGCGTTTTTACGCTTCGGGAATAATAAAGCTAAGCGTGGTAATATTAATGGGATACTAAGTGAACTTGTTTACTTGCGCGAGTTATTGAAATGGTTCTGCTTGACCGAGTTTTAAATATGTGAGTTATGATTTAGACTCCATCGAGCGCATTGAAGGATGTCATTATTTTGTTGTACGGGGGTTTGGTTAGCTGCGTTAAGTTATTTTTATTAGCAACGTCGTGTTTAATATGACATACTTACTACATATACACAATTATATAACCAGACATAAAAATATAACAAAACGTTTAAATAGTTACTGATGAACTTCAATAGTTTCTTTCAAGAGTTCCAGTGCTCACATAAACATAAACAAACGGTGGGACGAACAGATCCGAAAATAACTATTCAAGATTACTATCACCTTTAAGTCAATCACTACATTAATTCTGTTGTAGTCTTTTTATGTTTCTCATTCAGATGAAAACTATCACTGGTGTGTGCTGATTGAAAAGGAAAAGGTGCTAACGCTTTGAGCATTTATTGCGTTCAACAAAAAATGCGTTTTCTGCAACAGTAACCGAATATTAATTTTGTAATCGGTTAACCTCCTAAAGAAACGGAAAACCGGTTAACCGATTAACAGTTGCCATCCCTATTAAATACACAATAAAAGACCTATGTTTGTGAAACGCAATACCCCCTACTGCGCTTTGGAGCCGCACATCAACTATTTTAGAGAAATTGTAAAGTCCAAGGCCCATAACTTCGCCAAAAAAATCAATTGACCGGAAAGAAACTCACACCTCATCTGTAAGTCATGTAAGTAGACTCACATACCAAAATCAGCTCTTTATCTGAAAGCGTTGCGTTAAAAAACTTTCCGGAAAACGGTTGTTTTAGAGAAAGAAATTAAGTCCAAGGCCCATAACTTCGCCAAACATCAAAGAACCGGAACAAAACTCACACTTCATCTATACGTCATGAAGGAATACTCAGATACCAAAAAATCAGCGTAATATTTGAAAGCGTTTCGTAAAAATCCTCCGGAAAACAGAATGCTACACGGACACGCTAACGGGGGCAAAGAGATGATTTCTTGCACTTTATTCATAAACAACACTCCTTTTAAGTTGAGTGACTAGTTTGCTACACAAAGTAAACATGGGCCATGATGGAATTATCCTAATCCTAAATAATGCAAGTATCCAAAATTTGCAAACATTCAAGGGCACATTAGCTTTTTTACTACATATACAAAAAATTCTTGCTTTTCCAAATAATATAAATAAAAATAGTTTCATTTTGATTCACTGAAAAGTTAAAGAATAATTTGTGTGTCATTGAAATCTCTGGATGCGTACTTTTTTGTCTTGAAATGTTGCAGAAAAAAGAAAAAGTCAGTCTTAAAGAATAATGAGTGAGTCATTGAACTCTGTGGATTCGTACTAAGTGTTGTGAAATAGTCTCTAAGACTGACTTTTTCTTTTTTCTGCAGCAATTCGAGGTCGGACATAGTCCTTAATTATTGTCCATGACCTATTCTGCAGGCAGTTTATGTGGCAGTAAGTTGTTCTTGTGTGATGAAAAAAATTGCCTTTTCCTCATTGTCTTCTCTCGGTTGCTGAAGATTTAACACACTTTTAATATTCTTTAATTTCAACTTTCTAACAAACTTTTACTTTGTATGTATTATTGCTTTTTTCCAACTGAAGTGTCCAACATTAGCTTTTCATATAAAGCTTTTTGGAATTGATTATCCAACCATACAACTCATTTTTATTTTATATGGACCTCTGTGTCAATCCATTGAAATGAAGAAGTGTTATTGAAACAGCAAGGGACGTTTCTGATAATCAAAATTTCAGAAACCCATTGGTTTTGCTGAGGTTTCAAAAAGAAATGGGATATAATATCCAATTCATGTTTATTTCACTTGCCCTAATACCTGAGAAAGCGTTCTAAGTTGTTTTCGCAGATTTGTCGAAGTAATTCAATCTGGATGCTTTAATCCCGCTTCACATGCGATTTCTTTGAGTGCTTGTGTGCCTCCGTAAGGCCTATTTGTTGTTTTTTGAGATAGTGAAATAACATAAATTTGGTTATTATATCCCATTTATTTTTTAAACCTTATCAAAACCTCCACATTTTATTTCATATTTTGCGTGTAAAGTCTTGCTACTTGTCTACCCCTTTCCCCCCTGGTTTCAACTCTAATATGCGACGAACACAATTCTTGTTTAAATTTGGACAGGTTCTTTTTTATTTCATCGTGCATCTTCGGATTAACAAATGCCTTGATGAAGTCGTCTATTTCCAGGCGCTCTGCTTCTCCAGATCTTTTTCTGCTTAACATCATTATTTGTGCTAAGGTACTTTTGTTGTACAACTTGGTGTATTCCATTTTTTTATAGTTTTATTTTGCCTTAAATATTTCATTTTCAATTTGTTTGGATAGCACCACAACATCCTTCACAAGTGGTAACAACTTGACGGTGTTGTATTTTGTAGTTTTCAGTAAATCAATTGCTAAAGACGAGACTCTTTCGTCCCATTCATCCATGTAGACTTTTATTAAACATTATTCATCCTTTCTTTCACAACAGAATCCCCGACTTTATTTGCGTGATTTCGCAGGATCTTAGCACATGTTTTTAACTGTGCCCTAGTTTGATGGCAATTGATTGATACACTGACTCAAAGTTACAATTCGCGCATTCTCTGGGACAGATGCTGGTGAGTGTGTTGGTATTTTCCTGTTTTGACATACTTCCGCTCTCCAAATTCCTTTATCAAAGGGCCTGTCTACAAAATTATGCCTGTCGTGTACTCACGCATTTTCAAAATAACGTCTCTATGACAACTTGAAGAGTACTTATTTGAACCAAGTAATTTTGAGTTGTTTACGTGGGCAGCACTTATAACACCAGGAGGCTTTGCAACACACTTTTTTTTATAGTTTTTTTATGTTTCCGCAGTGCAGATGATACAATGCGAGATTTACACTATTCACAAAGCCAATAGTTGTTTTCGTTTTTATTTAAAAGGTGGTATTTACTTTGGAAATAGCATCCCAGTTCCTCCTTCACGAACTTAATCATTGTGACCAATGTTCCCCATAGATTCCAATTGAAGCCACGCCTTCCATCGTTCGATGCTTATTTTGGCAAACTTAAGATTTTAGCTACCTCCATCTCTGTTGAAGGATAAGAATCAAAGGTCTAGATATTTTAGTTTG
The DNA here is from genome assembly GCF_020536995.1 of Dreissena polymorpha. Taxonomy (NCBI): domain Eukaryota; kingdom Metazoa; phylum Mollusca; class Bivalvia; order Myida; family Dreissenidae; genus Dreissena; species Dreissena polymorpha. The sequence continues at coordinate 27,497,745 of NC_068357.1, forward strand.
TAATTTTCCACAATACAAGCGCCACTGCCGTTTCTTAGACTGTTTTCCATGTGTGAAAGCCCGATACTGAAACTCACAAGATTCTTCTGCACGTGAGTCCATCATTTCACCGTGATTTTGTAGTGTTCTGAAATATGCACTCCTTGCCAACACATTGCTCTGTAAATACAAACAATAACTCTGTTAACAGATTAATTAAAACTGATCTTTCTTTATATTTTAATATTTTAACAAAACACAATAACATTTACTTCGAACACGTATTATTATTGTCATTCAAATATGTATGATCAAGAAATGATCCTGATGACCCCATAACACATGTTTGGGCAATACAAATCCACTATTTAACCTACCGTGTTCATTATTCATTATTATTCATTATTCAGTAAACTATTCCATATCAGGTCAGTAGCTGTTCATATTAGGTTAGTAACATCAAATGACTTCATGAGAGTAAACAAGACGACGCCATAAAATACATTATAACAAAAAAACAGGTTATTTAGCTGATGCTGGAGGAAGATTGGTACTAGGTAAATAAATTTGAAACATGGATTTTTACTGACCTGCACAGTGTTATTTAAGGTAGTAAATATATGGTTCGTTCGAGCTGCACTATTTCCCAATATTAATTTACTGACCCTGTATAACATCGTACTGGCTCAATAAAACAACTGTCTCAGTTGAAACTGACATACAGCCAAGACAATCATGGTTAAATTCCGATCTTAAAGTAGGAATGTGGTTCTTGTGTTGAAAAATATTAAAACGTTAGTATAGTTGTATTAAACTCACCTGGGGTGTGTATTTCGCCATCTGCACAAATTAGAATAACAGCAAGAACTTCTTTTCCTCCCATGTTAATTAGTAAGTATCTGACTTCATTTAAATAAATAAAATTAATGGTTATAATTACCACTAACAAATGAAGACAGTGTAAACTGTCCTTTGAATACAGTGTAACATTCAAATGGGGACATGCAAACATACAAAGTCACACACATCATGATAAATGCAGATTTTATTACTTATTGTTTGTACACTGGTCTGTATAACAAAACTTAGATCTATAGAGAATTTGATTATTGTCTCTTGGCGTTGATTCTAACAAATAAGATTCTACTGGCTATATATCTCTTCTATTTACTATTAAATCTTATTGCTGGATTGATAGACTGGTACTCTTCTAACTACACTAGTCAGAGATCCTATGAAAATAACACTTTGGCGTGTTTTACAAGAATCTGTACATGGCATTGCCTCACGTTGACTGTTAGAATTCTGTTGAACTTCACTGCTGTGGTCTTTTTGGTCGCCCAGTTCTGCGTTATTAATGAAACGAAAACAAATAACACTCAGAACAAACGAGGACAGTGTAAACTTTCCATTGAGGACAGTATAACCTTCAAATGGGGACATGCACTCAGAAGGTTTAAGTGCATAAATAAAAATTGGTTGTGTTCACAAGTTTAATCATTTATATACTTGAGTACATGTAGCAAAAGAAACACTAAGTTCCATTTTCTTTTTCAGATAACAAGTCCAACAGTAGATTAGGCTTTCATTATATCTTATTAAAAATACAATTACAAAGCATTTCTCCTGGAAATTAAATTAAAACGGAAGCTAAGATGTCAGGGAATAATAAACAGCCATGTCAGTCACATTTTGAAATAAAACATTTATGTTTTGTAGTAAAAATAATGTTTCCTTTTCATAGATATTTGTGCTTTTTAACAGATTTCCCACAAACTACTTTCTATCGCATACTGCATAAGGTTGTAACAATAAAGAAATTTACATATTTCTAAATACGAACTCAGAATTCAAGTAAATTGTGTGCCAAATGAACATGTTTTATGTGTGCTATCTTCGATCAATGTATTGTACTGCAAAACTAAAAGGATTCCTTATTGTTTTTATTAATACTATGTTTAATTTTGTTGTTATAAACACATGCATCATAGGTGCAAAAAGAGATGAAAAATTACCTATGTATGTATCGATGAATTTCACCCCAAATCCCATGCATTTTTGTTCACTTCTTCTAGTCTGGCTAATGTGAGTTCTCTGTGTCGCTTTCTGGCTCCATGCATAATTTATTTACGAAGAATTAGATCATTGGAAAGGACTTTATAAATTTTAACAATTCTTATAGACAAATGTAAGATTTTGCAATAAAATACTATCAGTATTTTTTTAATCAAACTCCCACTTACTGACCCTCCGGGTTGCTTTGAGCTGTACGTATGTATCAGTGATTTTTTTGTTTTATATTTCATTGCCTGTGCCTTTTAGATTTGGGGGAAAAGCACGATGAACCATTTAATTGGGAACAATTAAACATTATACAATTTTATATAATAAATAACAGTGTTCCAATAATTTATAAGTGCATGTTTAACTGCATTTCAACAGCATTCAAAAATATATAGTATAAAGTGCTACGGAATTATATAGCTGTATAATAAACTTCAAAAACCAAATATTGAGTTTATTGGAAAAGTTATATAGGCTTTTTGGGGTGACATTTTAGTCAGAAGTTGGGGAAAAAAGGTATATTTTTTTGTGCCATAGGGAAACAGCATGTAAGAATATGTGATTTGGGCAAAAAACTCACTGTGAACTCATTGAAGCTCACATAATTAACGAGGAACTACACAGCCAATGACGCCAAATTAGAACACTTGGAACCCATGTACTGCAAAAACAAATTAAGCAGACAAAACTTATAAGTGTCTATGCTGGCAAATAATCGAACATAGTTCTTCTTTAATGCTTGGAGCTTTTATGAATAAATACATAAAGTTCAAAGTTCTCATCGTAAAGGCAAAAATTATGTAAAAATATGTCCAACTTATGTCTATAAAATCCAGTTCAATCAACTATAAACAAAAATAATCAAGGTTTCTCTATAAGACTATAAGAATAAGTGTATCAATATTCCATACTTGTAAAAGGCACTCACAAAGCACTCAGAACCGACTTCCGCGTGTAAACACCATAAACTCAACATTGGGTAAAAGATATTCCACTGATAAGAAAGCACGACGTGCGTATCGAATATTCAAGCCTCATTACACAGTCATATATGCTGACACAGATGATTCACGAGAAATTCTCAGGTAAATTTCCAGTTAGCGAACTGTGATGTTCACCGTCCAATCGGTTATTAGAATGCTTACATGGCTTATGAGGGCAGGGTTTACTGGAAACTATTATATATCTTGATTGACGTATGTCATGAAATAGGCGTTTATCGCAGATTGATTAGCAAGGAAACACAGTTTTACCTTTTACGCAATAGAAAATGGTAATTGAAACAGAACATAAAAGACAGTGTCGTGCATCATAGTCACACCTTTTCACCGTAAACAAGTACTGTAAACATTTGTTACTTATGAAAAGTTAAATGCAAATTGTGAGCAAATAATTACTGATCTTGAGCGAGTTTTGAAAACAATAGCCGTTAAGAATTGTATGTGCTAACAATGTTCTTTCACCACGCAATTCATTGAAATGGCACACGCAGGTCACCAATAAAAAAGTTGTTGAACGGTTACACAATACAGTAAGCTGAAACATGCAAAAATGTGCTTATTGAATCATACACTGTAGCAACACTCTTGATTTCATTGATTATCGTCTTTTTGACTGCATAGTTTAATGCAAACTCTAGATTTTCTTATATCACGAGTTTGAATATATTCCGGGAGGCTACTCTGGTTTTTTTATTTATGTACATTACTGAAGGGGATTACTTCCAATAACTAAGGTGCGACCATATTTAGTATACGATGCATTTGAAAGCAAGAAGTCGACGCCATAAAATTACTTTATAAGCAAGGTATTAATGAAAAAAAAACGCGTTTCATTAATCTCAGCAAATAAACAGCAACAGTTAGAAGTACAAAACAACAAAATGAACAGAACAAAAGATTCAGATTGACTGGATATAGATTCAGTTTGACTAGATATAGATTACGTTTGCCCTGCGAATTACAGGTAAGCGTATCGCACAAAACAACTGAAATCAACAAACTCAACAAAAAATCAATATAACATTCCTCAAAACAATTGTGTATGTCTCCGAGGTCACGTGCATATTTCACAAGATTTATAATTTCTGCTGGTTTGAATGATATTTATTGAAAGTAAACCGAAAATGAAAATAACATGATAATATTACCAATTCCATGCCTGTTCAGGAGACATCCTGTCCCGGCGCCTATGATATGGGGGCCCAGTACTATTGAGTACATTGAGAAGGAACCAAACACGTACAGGTTCAAGTCGGACGGCCGTTAAGTGGATCCCCTTCCCCCCGGGAGAGGCGCCATTTTATTACCTGGGACGTACGACCAAAAGGATTTTCTGTGAAGAAAATGTTCAACGATTTATTAATAGATTTGCTTTAGAAACAATTTATTTACCGTGTTTCTGATCTAACTGATCGTACTACTGTATATACCAATTTTGAGGCGGCGCTGGTGAGGTGGGTATGGTGTCCGCCTAGCGATCGGACGGCCCCTTTGTCAACTGTTGGAGCGGTCTCAAGATCTTTCCTCAATTACCAATTATATGCAGTGAACGGTCACGCTATGGACATGAGCTTTTTTTTGAAACCCTGAATGGGAGATTGTATAGTTGTAAATGCACTAAATAACATAAAACCAAGCCAACATACGCTCATTTTTCTGTGACTCGGAATTATTGGGCGTGTCAAACTAATATCATCACATAACACTTTATGGAAACATAGGAAATGTGAAATATTTATCAAACATATTTAATAACATAAATATTCAGTTCCCAACATAGCAAACATTTCATGAGATGGGTAGGCCACTGAAACGCAAAAGATAACAAAAACGTAAAAAAAATCCAATTTCATTATTCCAATACGTTACTTTTCCATCTTTGTTTACACATTTGGGATTAAAGCCCAAAATATTTTTTTTTAAACATTTTCAATAATATATACTCTGACCTATGATCATTTTGCTGTTGTTTCTCAATAAAAATAGTTTTACTCACCGTCTAATTTCCCGGAAAAGTATCATCCAATCACAAAACGGGGAAAAAATAAACGTCACAAGCTTCGTGAAGAGCGCGGTCGACGAACGATAGCCAAGAAAAGAAAATACAAGGTGATTTTGGAAGAATTTAATTTTTTAGGTCGTACGTGCGTGCGTGCGTGAGTGCGTGCTTATTTATTGTTATACAGTGCACTGCGATTATCTCATCAAAGCCTTTGAATATTGCTATTGAACGAACATTTTTTGTTATACACGGTGTTTTTGTTTTATCCGACAGGACGTCAATGTTTCGCCTAACAATTACGCTGTTGAGAAGTACATGACGTTGACCGTGGAAAAACAACCGTCAAAGTAAGTGGCAACGTCACAAGTAGTAATCGTGTTGAATATCGTGTTAGTGTTAAAAAATTACTGAAGTGGTATGTTATTTACGGTATTTTGTAATTTAAAATTGAATTTTAATTTGTATGTGGATATGATTATATTTAAGATATGCTACATTTTCACAATACATATTGTCAAAGATAACGTAAGTGTTGAACGCACCGAGTAAATGTTCGACGGATATCTGTACATGTTCCTAAGACTGTTAATCATAAATGCCTTCTATTTTGTATGCACAACGTTTTCAAGTCCTAGTCCAAACAGTTCCCTACTATCCAGTTTAAATCGGTGATCAGTTTATAAATGTGAATTGTTCCATATAGTTTCTTTTCCTTGTATACATATGTTCGGGAACAATTTGTACTTTATGGCTCTGTCAACAATAAGAACATTATCTCTATAATTTGGGAAACAGGAATTATTTTGTTTTATAAAAGTGTAAAATATGCACTGATTATAATTAATACCAATAATAAAATATTTAATTATTTCATATTATGTCTATAATGTTCTCAAGTGATCGATCTTATATACATATATACATGTATGTTGAATATTAATTTGCAATCCCATTACAATAGAAGTTACGTGCCACTGTGAGCGTCAACCTGGCGATGGTTGGAATAAAAGATGAAGTATAGTTTTATTCCGGTACGTATCGTTAAAATTGAAAACAGTTAGGTCTCCAGGGAGGAGAAGAGCTAAGTTCTCTGATGTTATAGTACAACTTTAAAAACTTATACTGAACGCTCTTTAAGTGCTTAACTAGTATTTGCGACACAAGGGACTTGATAAAGCTTCAAGTTGCATAGTAACTGTTCTTAAAACCAAACCACAAAAAGTGTTTGAACCTGATATTTTATCAAAAAACAATTAACAGTAAAAAGGTTGAACGTAAATAATATAAAATGGTTAATTCCAAGTTTAACACGTCAGCCCAATCAAATCACAAGCTGACCTGATTCAAAAACGTGATCTTACAAGTGTATTTTTCTCACATTACAAGCTGACCTGCTTACACCATGTGATCTTACAAGTGTATTCTAAAAACAATAAATGCTAACCTGCTTTAACACGTGATCTTACAAGTGCATTCTGCACACAACACTAGCTGACCTGCTTACCATGTGATCTTACAAGTGTATTCTGCACACAACACAAGCTGATCTGCTTTACCATGTGATCATACAAGTGCATTCTGCACACAATACAAGCTGACTTGCTTTACCATGTGATATTACAAGTGCATTCTTTACAGAACACAAGCTGACCTGCTTTACCATGTGATCTTACAACTGAATTCTGCACACAACACAAGCTGACCTGCTTTACCATGTGATCTTACAACTGAATACTTCACAGAACACAAGCTGACCTGCTTCACCATGTGATCTTACAAGTGTATTCTGCACACAATACAAGCTGCCCTGCTTTACTATGTGATCTAACAAGTGTATTCTGCACACAATACAAGCTGACCTGCTTAACTATGTGATCTAACAAGTGCATTCTGAACACAATAAAAGCTGACCTGCTTTACCATGTGATCTTACAAGTGCATTCTGTTCACAACACAAGCTGACCTGCTTTACCATGTGATCTTACAAGTGAATTCTGCACACAACATAAGCTGGCCTGCTTGACGATGTCATATTACAAGTGCATTCTGCACACAACACAAGCTGACCTGCTTAATTAGTGAGCTTACAAGTGCATTCATCATAGATCAAAAGCTGATCTGCTTTACCATGTGATCTTAAAAGTGCATTCTGAACACAAAACAAGCTGACCGGCGTAACCACGTGATCTTTTAAGTGTATTCTGCACACCACAAAAGGTGACCTGCTTTACCACGTGATCCTACAAGTGCATTTTTCTCACAACATAAGCTGACCTTCTTTACCATGTGATTTTACAATTGTATTCTGCACAAAACACAAGCTGACCTGCTTTAATATGTGATCTTACATGTGCATTCTGCACACAACACAAGCTGACCTGCTTTACTATGTGATTTTACAAGTGTATTCGTCACACAATACACGCTGACCTGCTTTACCACGTGATCTTACACGTGCATTCTGCACACAACACAAGCTGACCTGCTTTACCATGTGATCTTACAAGTATATTATGCACACAACACAAGCTGACCTGCTTTACCTTTGATCTTACAAGTGCATTCTCAAAACAACACAAGCTGACCTGCTTTACCATGTGATCTAAAAAGTGCATTATCCACACAACACAAGCTGACCTGCTTTACCATGTGCTGTTTCAAGTCCATTCTGCACACAACACACACAAGCTGACCTGCTTTACCACGTGATATTACAAGTGAATTAATTATCCACACAACACTCGCTGACCTGCTTTACCATGTTATCTTACTCAATACTAACTCTAGGTTGAAGATGATGGGTCCAAAAAATGAGCGTTTTACGAGTCGAAGTGTCAAAGTTAGAAAGTTTTGTTCAAATTAGTTTTGAATCATACCGTATGACTTCAAGCAGATTAAAAAAAATTCAACAGTTTTGAACTATCTCACACTCAAACTGCAGCTTGTGAAACTGTAATATTGTGATAAGAACTACGCTTGTTTAGTAAATAACTGAAGTCAGAATATTGAAAAGGTCCACAACGATTGTACTTTGTGACCTTAAAAATTTAGGATGTTCTTTATTGCTTATTTACTTAGAAGGTACACTTTTTACCTGTATCCATATTGTCTAATATTAAGCAGTTTCTTAAGATATGTTAAGGATTTTACATTTGTAATTTATTTTATGAAATCTTGTTGTTGTTTTCTGTGATTTTATATCTTTAACAGCATTTTTTGTTTGTTGTTGCTGATAAATATATGTTCAGTCTGTTTTTATAAGTACGTATATGCTTACGATTGAAAGCTTTATTTTGTCTTATTTGATAGAAACTCACGTTCTTCCCTTGATTTAAGTTATTTTTCACATTTATTCGGATTAAGACATAACATTTAGGCGATGTTTCAAAGCAAAACACATGTCATTGGTATACACTGAATGCATTAATTTTCTTCTATGAACTACTTTTATATTTAGAGTCGTTTGTTCATCATGTTGACGTGTGCTCACTTTTCTTTTATTTATTAGACACTATTTGTAGGTATAAGTATTATCAGGTTGTTGAGTATAGAATGATTAGATTATTTTTTGTTGCATTGGATATACGATTCAACAATAAATCATATGTTTCTTTTTTATTACCAAATTACTCAATACCACACCATGCCAGCTAGCTAATTTGTTCGAGCGCTGGACTTTAAATCCAAGATTTGAACGATCCCGGGCCCGGCCACATAACATGTGTGGGGATTGGTAATTTAAGGGACTTTATAACATATTTTGGCAGATATTGAAGTTTGTCATTAAATACGTTATATTGATAAATGTAATTATTGGATCTAAAACCACTGACCCCTGAAGTAAAAGTCTAACGCTTAGACCAGTCAGCCATCCGTGCTCATACAATGACTAATTAATGTATTTTATACTTTACAAAAGCAATCCTCGTAGTGTCACAAAATAAAACTACAACAAAAGAACTCTCCAAATTTTCAATCGTTTAGCGATGCAACCATTGATAATTTTCAGGATTTTAACTGGCCAAAAAATGCATATAATGGATATTTTAGGACATGTTGAATGTTAAGTAATACTGTTTTGTTTTCACAAATATCATAACTACAACTAAAATTTGCGAAGCTGAAACATTTTTTTTAATTTTGTCAATTTACCAAAACGTGAAAAGGCCCCTTTACAATTGATATTCAATATTAAAATAGAATATATTTTTCTCATGTTCAATCTATCTATATATATTAGAAATTACTCACAATACGAATGTTTTTATCTTCTTCAAAATAACAAACAACAATAACGGGTATTCATACAATGATTATTAAATAATAGCTTAGCTAGAATAATAGAGAGCAACTATAGCATATGACATATAATGTGGTATAACTTAAAAGTTGAAATTTGGTTAATCACTAATTTAGAAATGAAAATGTAGACAAGAGAGCAAAATAACACTACAGACTAAGGCATAGACGGAAAAAGACAGATCGTGTAACATAAAGTATTATTAGAAAATTATGAAAGAATAAACCGAGGTGAACGCGAAACGAAGGATTTATATGAAATAATTGAAATGTTTTTCTTAAAAATTTGCATTAACGCGAGTACAATAGTCAAATGAAATGTCTTTCGAGAAAAAAAATCAATTAACAAGTTCTGTTTTGCTTACATTTCCTACTCGAACGGCATTGAAACCAATGTTATACCGTTAGTATATGAAATGTATTGATATAATTTTAAGCGTAAAAACATTTTCAACATAAGTCCGAAGCAAATACAGGTAACTTGAAGCCATAGCCGTTTAACAGCAGTTGCCTGTTCCTCCCGGTTAAGACCTTGTACTGCAGGTCCCTGGGTACCTCGGTCTCACTGCCAGTGTTGGCCAGAAGGTGGCTCTGACAAACAGACTTGGTTTCGTTCTGCTTCACGTCGAACAACCACTGCCAAGTGACAACTGTCTTACCAGGATTTACTAGAACATTTACATACGGAATATTACGCAAGTCAATTGTTCCAAGAGTTTGTATTCAGTCGAGTGGCTTGTGTGATGACGATAACACAAGCCACGAGACTGAATACAAACTCTTGGAACAATTGACTAACGTAATATATCTATTATTATA